>NC_140176.1:29523111-29778111 GCF_963971535.1 Notolepis coatsorum | reverse complement strand
CATGATTACATGAGGTTAAATTCTTTAGTTTCTTTCCCCAACCCCTTGTTGTTCGAACTGAGCAGCCCATTCTTCTTCCACACTCACCTCTCTGTAACTACTTCCAGTTACTTTGAAGACGATCGACCAGTTGTTCTCCTCGTCGACCGGCATGTAGGCTGATGAGTGAAGGGAAAAAATCTCGTCCAGGGCCGCCACTTGTTCACGGGTAACACGGCACCAAAATGAAGTGGATTCCCAGGCTGTTTCGGTTCTGCTCTGCTTCAGAACCTGTTGCCTTAGTACTCTGCGTTGTGATTAAATACCTTTAAAGCTGGGATCACTTCTCTTCAAACTGACTGAACAGGCCGAAAGGCAGCAGGAATTAGGAGGAAAATAGTTTAACAGTTGTTTAATAAGAGTTTAAGAATGTATACAAATTACAATAAGAAGATGCTATGGTTGTTGATCACAAACACTATGCCGTAAGATGATACAACCAGCCTAATATTACAGTATAAAGATAAAGTGTTGCTGGTCTTTGTTGTCCTGGCTGACAAAACAAAGCAGTCTGTTTTCAGTATAAAGCTGGTCTTTGTTGTCCTGGCTGACAAAACAAAGCAGTTGGTTTTCCCTCCAAAAAGTCCTTTTGTTCTCGTTCTGCCTTGGCCTCCTTGGGGTTGATGGTGGAGATGGTGAGAGAGGCCTTGTCCTTGTGGGTTTGGTTGTTTCAGAGTGTTCTTCTGTTGTTTCCTTCAGTCCTCTCCCCACATCACACACCCATTATTATAGCCCCGGCCGTGTCTCGGAGTTGATGACATCATCACATTAGTTCCTCCAATCACAGGACTGCTTAAGCTGGCATTTGAAATTAGGGGTTTGGCTTATAGGCCAAACCCTTTTCACATAAATGCAAACAGAGGCTGGCCTTAACCATCTACCTTTAACATTGCATTATTTTCATTTCCTTATATCTTTTACTTAAACACATTACTTGACTTGTTAGTACTTTGATGTACCTCAAGATATATTGATTACCTAAACACAGATATATTTCTTTATTACTAAGTCTGTTTGACTTTCAGAACATATATCTAACAAATCTAATCTTTCTGTTAGCTTAATAGAATACATTTTAATACCATATAGAACATTGCTTAACAGATTGCAGAATGTGTAACAATCAATTAATCATACTGAACATTAATTGAAAATAGCACAGACACATTAACTAATTGTAGACATTTTAGTATGACCAAACACTAATTATATTTTAACTTACTTATTCAAATTACTATTTTAACAATATACCAGGAAATAGTTAGTTTGGAGATCTCCTGGGTGTGTGTGTGTGTGTGTGTGTGTGTGTGTGTGTGTGTGTGTGTGAATGTGTGTGAGTGTGTGTGTGTGTGTCTCTGTGTGTGTCTCTGTGTGTGTGAGTGTGTGTGTGTGGATGTGTATTCGAAAATGTGTGTGTGTGATTATGTGTGTGTCTGTCTGTGTCCCCAGGCCGTATAACACTTCATGGGCGCTTTGATCACTGTGTGTGTGTGTGGATGTGTATGTGTGTGTGTGAGTATGTGAGTGTCTGTGTGTGTGTGTGTGTGGATGTGTATGTGAAAATGTGTGTGTGTGAGTGTCTGTGTGTGTGACAGGATACTCCAGCGAGATAACATGTCTACGTAACCTTTTGTCTTTGTTTGATCTTTACAGAGCCCATTGTCCCCGGCCATAGCAGATGGTCCTTGGGTTGCGGTCATAGATAGAATCTTTTGACCACTCAGTTCATGTGTAAATCGACCTGTGTGGCCTACAATGGCAATCACTTCTATGTAACCACACACACATTCATATTTCTTATTGTTTTGAGGCCTAAATATTTCCACACATTAGTTAATCATGAGTCTATGTTTGGGAATTTACTACACTATGTTCGGGGAACATAGGACCCTGGGAACATAGAACCCTTTTGCGGATGGGGGAACGTAGAACCCTTTTTCGAAAAGAATAAAATAAAAGCGGGGAACATAGAACCCGGAGAACATAGAAACCGGGGAACATAGGGATGACAGGGGAAGATAACCATGACCATCCATGTGTTCTGCCTGTTGTTGATTATTTGGGACATTGAAGTGGTATGTTTATTCAAGTCAATGAGCGTTTCTGCTTCCTTTCATCCCTATGCTATGCGTCATAGTCATATGGCGTCACATGAATACAAGAATAACATGAGTAACATCAACTCAAGAGACATTAATAATAAACACTGTTAGGACTATCTGACTCTTAAATAATAAACACAGTTAGGCAGGCCCGGACAGGCCATCGGGACGTTCGGGACGAATCCAGATGTGCCGGAAGTAAAGTGGGCTGGTCCAAAAAATATGTATATATTTTTTTTGTACTTTTTTTTTTTTCTGGGGGGTTCCACTCCGATCGGCCCACTTTGGTAGGGTAGGGCTGAAAAAGTTAGATGTAAAATGAAAATTGCCACAGAAAGATGCTTAAAAATAGCCTACTATAGCTCTTGCAGTGATTTCAGTTATCTCCCAGGCTACATGGTCTGTACGGCGGGCCGGTGTGGGCCACTAATGTGGGCCGGTATGTGGGCCGGTGTGTGGGGCGGTGTGTGGGCCAGTGTGTGGGCCAGTGTGTGAGTCGGTGTGTGGGCCGGTATGTGGGCCGGTATGTGGGCCGGTATGTGGGCCAGTATGTGGGCCAGTATGTGGGCCGGTGTGTGGGCCGGCAGTGGCGCCGGCAGGATTAAATTCCATAGTACGCATGCTTGCTCGCACAGAAACAGTCCGTCCAGATGATGTAGCCTACACAGCGCTCTACTAGATACACTACCCAGAGCGCAACGACACACATAGGTGACAATAGTGTGTGTGCGTGTGTGCGTGTGTGCGCACGGGCCGGAGTGACTCTGAACGTCTCAGGCTGAATTTGTGTCCCCTAGCTAGTCTATCCGTGACATAGAACGAGAGAAACTCAATGCCATTTGGAGCATACCGTAGCGTAGCCTAATTCTCCTAATTCTCTGACACCGTAGCCTATTCTCTGACAATATAAGTGCGGCGCAAGTCGACTAGAGAGTAGAGAGTAGAGAGAGAGAGAGACTGTCCCGCGCGCGGCGCCAGTCTAGAGGAGAGAGAGAGAGGAAGAGAGACTGTCCGCGCACGGCGCGAGTCTAGAGAGGAAAGACTCATTACGCGAGCGGCGCGCGTCTGACTTCAGAGCCACACTGCAATGCACTGGGCTACTTTGCTTCCTGGATTAGGTACTATAGTTCGATTGAAACGGACCGAGTCCCAACTTTTCAAGAGGACCATGGTTCGGTTGTTTGGTCCTCAAAATAGTTCGGTTTGTGTTCACACCTCTACAAACGAAACAGACTATGGACCAGTCCATGGTCCACTTAAAGTGGATCAAACAGGGTGTGAACGCGCCCTCAGTATTCAATATGGTCTGATATTAACATTCAGTATTCAATATTGTCTGATTCAATATTAACATTCAGTATTCAAGTAGAACAGCTAGCTAGCCGCTATGGACGCTCACCTTTCCACAGTAAAATGGTAGGCAAGGTACCTTGGTTGAGAAATGCAGGTTTCAGTCTATGTGTTGTAGGATAGACAGTCTATCTATCCTGTCTCAAGATGCACAATGAGATCTTCTTCTTCTTCTTTTGAATTTCCGGCAGAGTAGACGCATCGTGGCGTATTACTGCCCTCCGCACTTCTTTTGATGATCTCTTCTTCTTCTTCTTCTTCTTCTTCTTCTTCTTCTTTCTTGGCGTATTTCTTCCCTCCTCAGTTCTTATACTACACTAGTGGTGTGCCATCTTTAGGCCTCTTCAACTCACACTTTCTCCTTCTTCTCTGCTCCTCTTGCCTGTCCAATACTAATACATACACTAACGCTATATCCTCTGGTACAACTCTGAAGCATGCAGAAATGTCAGCACTGCCTCTGTGATCAACTGGTGGTTCTCATTATCCATGCCAAAGAATGATTTAAGAGAGAAGGAAGAGACTCCCAGCTCTACCAGACTTTTATAAAAGATTTCCCTCTCTTTCCTATACCTTTCACATTTTAGGAAGACATGCCCGACAGTTTCAGTCTCTCCACATTCACACACCCCATCTGGATGTTTGCCCACAATGCACAAGCTACTGTTCAACCCACAGTGTCCCAGCCTCAGTCTACACATCTTCATCCTATCACTCCTTGACCCATATCCCTCCACCTTGATCTTGACCCGAGGCTGCAGAGAGAAATAGTGCCTTCCCTTGGTCCCCCTTTCCCACTCATCCTGCCACTCAGCCTCAACTCCTTTCTTTATCTTATCTCTGAGTTCTACTCTTCCCATTGAAATGCCTATCTCTTCCTCCCTTCCCAGGCTCTGTTTGGCAAGGGAGTCAGCCATCTCATTCCCCGCAATCCCAGTGTGCCCCGGGACCCAACAAAACTCCACTGACCAGTCTGCCTTCGCAATCCTATATAAAACCAACATTATTTCCTGAATGAGATCAGGGCGAGCTTTAGACCCACCTGCACTCAGAGCCATCAGTGCAGCAGCCGAGTCAGAGCATATAATCACCTGGCTTGGTCCCACTTCCTCCACCCACCACAATGCCCAGAGGATGGCAAGCAACTCTGTCACAAATACTGAGCTGCCATCGGATATTCTTTGTCCCTTACCAATCCCTAACCGAGGCACCCACCACCCAAATCCTGCCCTCCCACTTTCAGGATCCACAGAGCCATCAGTGTACACCTCCAGAGCCCCTGATTCCAGAAGGAACCTCTCTATTTCTTCCACAATCTCGCCCTTATCCTCCTCCTTCAAGAACCTAAGTTCAATGACTCGATCAGGCACTAGCCAAAATGGCACTGATAGCCACAGAGTGTGCTCCGCCACTCCCCCCTGATGCAATCTCAACTTCCTGGCCCACTGATCAATACTGGCCAAAAAAGGTTTATACTTATCCCCATCTCCTGAAAGTAAACACCTAGCTGGGAAGGACAGACTTGTCCCACTCAATTTTGCCCAGTACTGTAGCCCTAACTTTACTCTCCTCAGGTTTAGGGGCAACTCCCCCATTTCCACCAATAGTGCTGAAGCTGGGGTGGTCTTAAAAGCTCCACAGCAGATTCTCAGAGCCTTGCACTGAAGCACATCCAGCTTTCGCAAATTAGACTTGGCCGCAGAGCCGTACACATAACAACCATAATCAATTGTTGACCTGATCATCGCCTGGTATATCATGCACGTGGTCTCTCTATCCGCTCCCCACCCACTCCCAGCCAAACTTCTCAGCACATTCACTATTCTTTCACACTTTGCCAGGGTTTTCTCTATATGAACAGCCCAATTCAGTCTTTCGTCGAACCAAACTCCCAAAAATTTAAACACCTTTACTCTCTCTAAATAATATGTATGGTAAGGCTGTCCCCGAAGCCTATCTGTTCAGTCCTGTTCAGTACTGTTTCAAGATGCACAAAGAGATCTTCCACTTCTTCTTCTTCCTCTTCTTCTTTCTTCTTCTTCTTCTTATTTGAATTTACGGCAGTGTAGACGCATCGTGGCGTATTACTGCCCTCCGCAATTCTTGCTTCGCCCACACTTGAGAAAGTTTACACTCCTCTTCTTCTTCTTCTCATCTTCAAAACACATTTCTATCGTCTCTGTCTCCTTCTTCTCTGCTCCTTTTGTCATACAATCACAATACAAACATCATCTCCTCTCTTGGAGGGCCCCCCCAAGAGGGGGAACCCTCCATCTCCATTCACAATCCTCTTCTTCTTTCTTCTTCTTCTTCTTCTTCTTATTTGAATTTCCGGCAGTGTAGACGCATCGTGGCGTATTACTGCCCTCCACAATTCTTGCTTCGCCCACACTTGAGAAAGTTTACACTCCTCTTCTTCTTCTCATCTTCAAAACACATTTCTATCGTCTCTGTCTCCTTCTTCTCTGCTCCTCTTGTCATACAATCACAATACAAACATCATCTCCTCTCTTGGAGGGCCCCCCCAAGAGGGGGAACCCTCCATCTCTTCTTCTTTTCTTCTTCTTCTTCTTATTTGAATTTCCGGCAGAGTAGACGCATCGAGGCGTATTACTGCCCTCCGCAATTCTTTTTATGGGCTCTTCTTCTTCTCCTTCTTATCCTTCTTCACCTTCTTTTTCTTCTTCTACTGGACCCCGTCATCAACTACATTGTCCATTGGAGTGCCTCTACTGCTGCTACTTCCTGTCTGAGCCCCCCTCCGCGGGACCCTCCTTGCCCCCTGCTATCTTATCCTGGGCCGCTTTGTCCCTCGCAGCCCTGTCCCTCGCAGCCCCCTCAGCCAACTCTTCACACACCTCCCTCCAGTCCAGACCTTCCAATCCCAGATGTTGAACCGCTATCCTAACAATCATCTTCACCATCTCTGTTCTACCCGTAACCTCTGCCATACCAGTAACTACCCCTGCCACGAAGGCCACAATACCTAACTTCTCCTCCCTTCCCCTGTCTCTTTCCACCTGCTCTACCCTCACTGCCAAATGCCCTCCTTCAACCCCCTGCACCCTTTCTTGGCTCCCCTGTCCTGCCCTGCTAACCGCCCCAGCATACGTCAACTTACCCTCCCTTCTCTCTCTCCGATCCGCGACCTGCTTCATCATCACCTCGCACCCCCGAAACGCTACACTGTGCTCCCCACCACAACTACAGCACCTCGGCTTCACTCCCTCTCCACATTTCCCATATTCATGTTCCCCGCCACACCTAGCGCACCTCATCCCCTTCATACACGTGGTAGCTATATGGCCAAACCCCTGGCACCTATAGCACCTAAGAGGATTATGAACAAATTCCCTAACCCTATACATCCTACGCCCTACTAATACCTCGCTAGGAACAACCCCACCCTCAAACGTAATCACTACCGTCCCCGTCACTGCCCTCTCCGCTCCCCTCTTCATCCTTGCTGCACTCTTAACTATGCCATTACGCCTGTCCTCCTTTAGCTCTTCCACCAGCTGCTCTACTGTAACCTCGACCGGTACCCCAACTATCACCCCCTTACATCCCCCCCCCCTCTTCTCCCCTACTCTCGCCACCTTACTTATACCCACCCCCCCAATGCTCTGCATCTTCCTAGCCACCTCCACCTGCCCCTCACTACCACACCCTACGGCCAGATTCCCATCCCACAAAACGTTCACGTACTTTACCTCTCCTAATTGCTCGGCAATGAGTTTGGGCCACTCGAGCCTACCTACTTTCCTCTCATCCCTCTCCCCCTCAAGCCTGACCACTATATGGATCACTTCCGCTTTTGCCACATCTTTTCCTGCACCCTCGTCTCCCGGACCACTTGAGCTATCGTCCCCCCCTTTCTTCCTCTTCCCCCCTTCTCCCCCCCTCTCCTCCCCCCTACTCTCACTATCCCCATCGCTGTCGTTCCTCTCCGTCCGCTTCTTCCTCTTCTTCCTCACCGTATCCCACCCCTCCTCCTCCCTCTCCCGTTCTTCCTCTTCCTTCTTCTTCTTCTTTACACCATCCGACTCCTTCCCTTTGTCTTCCACCATCTCCGAGGCCTCCTTCTCACTTCCCTCTCCGTTATCGGTCATTAGCTCCATATCTGCCTGTTCCCTTTCGCTATCTTCCTCGCCCTTCTCACACCATTTACTTCCATCACGATCCTCCCAATACCCTGGGTAGCCGCTCACAGGCCGGGGCCACCAATCGCAAGGCCTTCGCTGTTCCTGATCTCTCACAGCCACTTCTGACGCACCCCACCACCGACTACTGCTCCCACGCATGTCTTCGCTGCACAGTTCCGACGGACGCAGACGCCGCCACTCGGCGCATCTCTCCCAATCCATCCTCCCACATGAACAGGCCGCACTTCTGTCTTCCTCTCCAAACAACAGCCTCCCCCCACGAACATACGGCATCTTTCCACAGCTAACCGGTAGGCAAGGCACCTTGGTTGAGAAATGCAAGTTCAATCTATGTTGTTTAGTCTATCTGTTCAGTACTGGTCAGTACTGTTTCAAGATGCACAATGAGATCTTCTTCTTCTTCTTATTTGAATTTCCGGCAGTGTAGACGCATCGTGGCGTATTACTGCCCTCCACAATTCTTGCTTCGCCCACACTTGAGAAAGTTTACACTCCTCTTCTTCTTCTCATCTTCAAAACACATTTTCTTCTTCTTTTGAGAGAATTGTTGAATATATATAGAACACAAATGTTCTAGAATGTTTGATTATGACATCATACTGTGACATCACAAATGTTCTAGAATGTTCTATTATGACATCATACTGTGCCATCACAAATGTTCTAGAATGTTCTATTATGACATCATACTGTGACATCACACAAATGTTCTAGAATGGTCTATTATGACATCATACTGTGACATCACATAGCCTATCCCATTTCGAGCACTGGTTATCCGGATTTGGTAATCCTGAAAAGTTTGTATCCGGTCAGAGTAATCCAATCCGATGTTGCTTTAAAAAAAAAATTAATTACAAAAATTATTCTATTTCTTTTTTATAAATCTTTTTTTTTATATATCCTCAAACTAAATCCTCAATTTGAATAAAGTGATTAATCTGATTAAATTCGTTTTTTCTTTTATTATTTTGTTAGTGATGTAATCAAAATTATACAACGGAATGCAAATTTCTCGATTCTGATTGGCCATTCACACGTCTTTATTGGCAACAATCCACGGTCCTGGGCTCAGGACCCGCCCACAACCGAATCACATAACCCTCCCCGGCTCACTCCGGGAGAAAACAAGATCGCGGACAACAAATGGTTATGTTGAAAGCACCATAACGACTAAATATGAAGCGATTCTGTCAAGGGGAATGTGTTAGTATTTTAAACAATGTTGGATGATGTAATTGATGGGTCTTGAGTCAATCTAGAACAAAAGAAAAATCGCGGTTTGATTGATAGATTAATTGATTGATTTAAATTTCTACTTCCTTCCCACTGACTGCAGCGTTCACTCTCACACTGTCCGACGCTGGCGCCCACAAACACACACACACACACGCACACACGTACACGTTCACATTCACACACACACACTCCTGTCTGCAACAGCGGGGGAGTCAGACTGAGAGAGAAGCAGCGCTGTTTTAAGTGAGCATGGTCTATTGAATTGATTGATTGGTTGATTGCTAATTTTATTACTGTACCCCTGGTTTCCAACTGGTTAAGTTTAGGCTAAAAGAAATAAATAAAAAAATAAAAAAAACCTACTTTATATAGAAGCATCTAAGAATGAAGTTCTATGGAAAGTAGGTCTGCATTCCCTTAACAATTGTGTGTATTGAGCCGTACTGTATTGTACCCATTCTGCATCTGGTAATAAAATTTTCAATCAATCATTCCAATAATACACAGTTGGATGTGTTAGTTGGTTGGATGCACTTCAAGCTGCTTCCACATGAGGCAACTTCTCTCAATCATTCCAATAATACACAGTTGGATGTGTTAGTTTGGTTGGATGCACTTCAAGCTGCTTCCACATGGAGGCAACTTGTCTTTTTTGTAGTTGTGGGAACTACTTTTTCTGGCGGATGGTTTTTTCAATAAATCTTCGATTAATGTGTGTTTATTGTATAGAAATAAGGTTGGATGAATCTGGCAGTTGTATAAAAGCTTTACACCACGTGCAGTCGTGATTTGTGACCAATAAACCATGCCTAGGGGGGTCTAACGACCCTCGGCAGCTGGTTTGAAAGCGAAAGTAAACAGGCTTCTCTGCTGGCTGTGGCACCAGGGGAGTTGAATAGTTCTGGCTCTGCTAGTTTCTTTTCTATCTTTTGGCGCTTTTTTGGTGGACAAACCACCGCACATGTGCACCGTGACTCGTGACTGGAGACTAGCTCTGCTAGCACATAGCCTACTGTGTACAGACGGGTTCAAACTGTATTTTACATTAGAAAGCAAACAAAATAAATGGACAAGAGAAAAATATATCTCAATTTGGTCAGTATTGTCATTTGGACAAGCAAAGCCATTACTTTAAGTTGCAGGCAAGAAAGACAAGTCTGTCCACTGTCTCTGGGTTTAAAAAAATAAAAAATAAAAAATCCGATACACCCCCCCCCCCCCCGATATCGATTATTAAAATATATTGCGATAATTATCGTTATATCGCCCAGCCCTAACCACTTGAATGTGTAAACACCTTGTCTCATGCCTCACCATAGTGTGAACAATATGTATATACCATCTTATATATCTTTACATATTGTTTTCAAAGGCATTTTTTTTTTGTCTCATGCATGTTTTACAAAGGTGTGAGAGAGAGAGACAAACAGACACGATATAGACAGACAAATTATCTATATCCTTTGCTGTGTCAACCTTTAGTAAAGTCCTGTCTTTAGTTATCCTAAATAAATCTTATACAATTGATATCTTAATTATAACTTATTAACCTTAGTTGTATAGTGCATAATGAAACGTTTGTAAATCTATATTGTTCTAGAGCAGGGGTCTCAAACTCAATTTACCTGGGGGCCGCTGGAGGTAGAGTCTGGGTGAGGCTGGGCCGCATCAAATATTCCACAAAAAAAGGGTTTCAAGTATTCAAAAAAAAAGTACAACTGATCCAATCTTCTCAATCTTTAGCAATAACATTTCAGAACATGAACAGTTCTTCAGAACATGAACGGTTCTTCAGGCTTCTCAGTGGTGTCAGTGGACTCATCCACAGCTATGGAAATGCACTGTGCATTTTTTTTTATTCTATCACAAAGCTATTCTATCAAATCACCAGCCAGTATTTCAGTTATTCTGGTTGCTGTGCGATCTGAGGGGGATTTGCTTTTGTTTGCCTTCAAACATGGTCTCCATCACTTCAGTCATACATTATTTTCAAATAGCTACCGTTTCTTGGCATATAGTCACATAATTGGTTTGGTGCTGGGACCAGGGGAGTAGCTGGGGGGGGGGGGGGGGGGGAGGTTAGGATGATTCCAAGGGCCCAGCACTGGGGGGGGGGTGGCCCAGAGAACACTATTATTATCTTTTTATTAATATGGTTTTATTATTATCCTAAAGTAAGTTAATGTAGATGACTCAAAAGTATAATTGCCTGTATTATAAAAAAAATAGGTAAAAACCATATTATGCGTTTTCATCAATAAATAAATGCCCACACTTTTTTTTATAGATTGGGGGCCCCACATTTTTTAATAGATTGGGGGCCCACAAATTGATTCTTTCATGCAGTGGAGGTTTCTCTATGACAACACGTGAAACACAAATTCACTCATAATTCATAATTATTATTAATTTACATATACCTATATAAAAAAAAAAAAAAAAACGATATATATATATTTTTTTTTAAATTATTATTATTATTATTTTTTTATTATAAATGTTTTCCTCTGTAAAAAAAATGCCAGTGAATTTTTTTTCTTCAAAAATGGCCAAAATGTACAGCTCTGAGCAGGCCTGCACTGCAGTATTGCCTGCAGTAATTATTCGTGAAGAAAACTTCACAGGTGTGACCCATTGTTAAATAAATAATAAATAACAGCGAATCAAAATAGGCTATTAACTTAATCTAAGCACGGTCTGTGCAGTTAAACTCTTGCCATTGAATGGAGGATTGATTGATTGACAGCCCTTGACATCCAATACACGGAGGTTGAATATGATTGGCAGCCTTGCAAATCCAATCAGAGATTTCTGCATTGCAAAGTCAAAATGGGTCCAGCTGCATGTGAGGAGGATAGGTTTAGCTCGGGCCAATCTCAAGTTTCTCAAGTTTCTTTATTAGTTGTCATACAGAAGTACAGAATACTTTTATACAAAATGTAACATAAAGAAGCATTTTGTATAAAAGTATTCTGTACTTCTGTATGACAACTAATAAAGAAACTTGAGAAACTTGAGATTGGCCCGAGCTAAACCTATCCTCCTCACATGCAGCTGGACCCATTTTGACTATGTGAAAGTTGAGACTATGAGAAAGTTGTTGTTTAGTAGTTAGTAAGCTGTACAGCTATAACAAGTCAGGCTAAATTAAACTTTGCGCCAACATTAGGACCGAAGTATAAACCAGCAACTGAGCAACATGAAGAAGTGGATTTATGCATCTGGATCAGAAAAAACGTTGTGGATGAAAAAGTAAGTAGGCTACAGTGCTTGTATGCTAACAGTAGCTAGGCAGCTTAGCCTACATCACAATGATAATCACCAAGCTAACTTACTGTACACACTGTAGGGCTGGGCAATTAATCGAAACAGAATCGCGATATCGATTCATAGACCTATGCAATCTAATTTCTAAGTTATGACTATTTTCTTTTAGTAAAAAAAAACGTTTTTATTTTTTTATTTTTTTTTATTATTATTTTATCTGGGTTGAACATGATTTGTGGAACTCCCTCTGGTGTTGTGGTCGTGGTATTCACTGACCTTTGGGAAGTATTTCGACATGCACATGGGTATCTTAGTGGTGTAGTGTATCTTGTAGACAAGATTCAAGATTCAAGATTCAAGAGTTTTAATTGTCACGGCATACAGGTATACAATGAAATGCGGCTGGTCTTGCCCGCGACGATGTGCAATACAGTGGTACAACATATAATAGAATCCAATAAAAATACAGTGGTACAACATATTAATAGAATCCAATAAAACAGTGCAATAAACAGGTACATGGTGTGCCATCTCGGTATCTGTACATTAGTATTTACAGAGCATATAGGACATGCTAGTTAGCTTTAGTAGTGCAATACACTGTTCCTGATGTTATACTACTTTAAGTGGCCTTTCCTCTGGCCATAAGTGTGCGTGTGTGCGGCATGAGTGTTAAAGTGGCTGCTAGTGTGTGAGCGTGCTCAGCGTGCGTGTCGTGTATGTACTTGTGTGTGGATAGTTCAGTTTCTGTGTCTCTCAATGTTCATTGTTCAAGGCTCTGATGGCCTGGGGGAAGAAGCTTAGCCTAAGCCTCTCCGTCTTAGTCTCTAGAATTCGCAGGCGTCTGCCTGACCTCAGCAGCTGGAACAGGCTGTTATTGGGGTGGTGGGGGTCTTTCATTATCCTGCAGGCTCTGGATTTGCACCTCTTGTTGTATAGAGCCTGCAGGGGAGGTAGCGCAATACCCGTGGTACGCTCGGCTGAGCGCACCACACTCTGTAGGGCCTTCTTGTCCTGTGCCGTGCTGTTCCCATACCAGGCAGTGATGTTTCCGGTCAAGATGCTCTCTACAGCTCCTGAGTAGAAGGACTGGAGTATCTTCCCCGATACTCTGAACTTCCTTAACTGTCTCAGGTGGTAGAGGCGCTGCTTCGCTTTCTTTACTACTGTGCCTATGTGTGTTGACCATGTCAGGTCCTCTGAGATGTGGACCCCCAGGTACTTGAAGCTGCTCACCCTGTCCACAGTAGCCCCGTTAATCCTCAGTGGTGTGTGTGTCTCCCGCTGTCCTCTCCTATAATCCACGATCAGCTCCTTGGTTTTACCAATGTTCAGGAGCAGGCTGTTGTCCTGGCACCAACGTTCCAGTACCTCAACCTCCTCCCGGTAGGCCTTCTCGTCGTTGTCCGAGATCAGCCCCACCACCACGTGTCGTCGGCGAACTTCACAATGGAGTTGGAGCTGAACTTGGCCACACAGTCGTGTGTGTAGAGTGAGTACAGCAGGGGGCTTAGAACACAGCCCTGGGGGGACCCGATGCTCAGGGTGATGGTGTTGGAGGTCTGACCAGGCCCATTGCAAGTTGCTGTACTCTGTCGTCTACTCTAAGCCATCCTAGGTTGTCAAAGTGGACAGGGGTGAGGTGGGTTTTAGGAGTAAGGTCAAGCAGTAGTCTGACCAGTTTGTTTTGTGATGTTTGTAATCTTGTTTTTAGTGCCTTTGAGGTGCTTTGGTACCATGAGGTGCAAGCAGTCGTAGTACCCTTGAATGAGTGCTCCTGTTAGAGTCTTCAAGGTATTCTTGTTTACCAGAGAGGAGATCCGGTACAGGAATCTAGTTCGTTGGTTGACTTAGTTTTATTACATTGGATCCCATTTTGTCACAGGAAAGATTTGCCTCTATAGGATGGAACCCAGGTAGGTAATTTCATCTTTCCTTTTAAGATAAGATAAGATATTCCTTTATTGATCCCCTTGGGGAAATTCAGGCATCATATCAGCATGGGGGAAGGGGGGGGGGGGGTACAGGTAGTGAAAACAACACAAGCAGTGTAAACAAATAGGTCAATATAATTTACTATCTAACTAACTGAAATATACATTATTCATTATTCACAGTATCACAGTATCCACATAAGGTGCAGTATGCATAAGGTAGTGTTATTGTCCTACTTGGGTTCCTATTAGTTCTAGGTCGATGTCTGGCAGCAGTCGCTGCCCACTGTTGTGGAGCCTGATGGCCACTGGTATGAAGGACTGTCCGAGGCGGTTAGTTGAGTGTCGGGGGGGTATGAGTCTGTGGCTTCCTTGTCACCTTCACCTAATATGTTTTGATCTGGTCAGGTGCGCTGTCACCTAAAATGTTTTGATCTGATCAGGTGCGCTGTCACCTAATATGTTTTGATCTGGTCAGGTGCGCTGTCACCTAATATGATTTCATCTGGTCAGGTGCGCTGTCACCTAATATGTTTTCATCTGGTCAGGTCCGCTGTCACCTAATGTTAATATGTTTTCATCTGTGTCCACTGACCACTGACACACAGTGGGGGATGTTTTAAAAATATTATTTAATATATAATATAATATAATAATTTGTGCTTCACCTAAAAATTTGGTCAGCAGCCTCCACTGCTTTCATGGGGCCCAGAATCTCCAGTTACGCCCCTGGCTGGGACTCAGGATGAACGCATATTTTTCCGTCCATTCACCTTTGAATTGCAGTCGACTTTTCTTTTACTGACCATCTTTGAAAATGCCATATTTTTCTGCTGGCTGCCTGCTGGCGAAAATAGGCTAATAGCTACATTTATCTCACGGAGATAAAACTGGGAGCAACTTTACTGTCGATGCGCTGTCAACTCTCCTCCGACTTGAACTGAAAGAGAGAGACAACATGCAGTCCGTGAAGACCTGCCCTACTCCCCTACTCTGCCTCTGATTCGCAGACTGTGGGTGAGGGGGAAAAACGCTGACGGGACGCGTATGTGATTGGACCAGACCCGTACACACAGACAGACACTTGCAGCCGGACATGCAGAGCACTGCTCGCAGTCAGAGGAGATAGCGAGGATGCATTTGCTTCCACTTTACTTGATATCACTCCGGAATCACGTTTCAACCAAGTCACTAACATAACGTTGCTGTCATGAGCCTGCGCTATGGTAGCCTACAAGTGATAAAATAAATAAAACTTCCAACTCTCGCGCAACGACTCGGCAAACAGTTGCGCGCGGGCCGCATTAACACTACACTTTGATGTCCAGTAGGGGGCCGCAAAATATCATCCCGCGGGCCGCAATTGGCCCGCGGGCCGCGAGTTTGAGACCCCTGTTCTAGAGAAAGAATGGGCATTCATTCAAGTCAGAGTTAATTTATCATGGATGATTCCATCATTACAAGCTGTGAGAGAGAGAGAGAGAGAGAGAGAGAGAGAGAGAGAGAGAGAGAGAGAGAGAGAGAGAGAGAGAGAGAGAGAGAGAGAGAGAGAGAGAGAGAGAGAGAGAGAGAGAGACCTGGAAAGTGAACAGGCTCTTGGAATGGGTGTCTGGGAGGAAGTGGTGGGTCTTTCGATGTTGATTAAACGACAAGCAACTAATGTCATGAGTGCAAAATTAAAGGACAATAAATCTAATCTAACTGAAATTGTGTAGCACAGACCTTTCTATGGATCAAAACCTCAATATTATTATGGTGTAGTTAATATCATGTATCCTTAATCCCTAATGAGGCACTAAGATTGTACAAAAGGCCCAAGGACTGGGCAGACATAAGGACTGTGGGGTGCTGTGCTGCTGTTCTGCTGTTCTGCAGCGGGACGCCTCTCAGTCAGACATAAAGGCTGTGGGGGGCTGCTCTGCTGTTCTGCAGCAGGATGCCTCAGACATGTCTAGACATGTCTGTCGATAGCCAGCATCCATATATACTAGTGGGCTTAGAGATTCCTTCAGTTCATGTGTGCGTCCCTGATCACAAGTAAGTGTTAAATATGTGTATGATGAGGACGCTTAGTTATTGTTGGTGATTTATATGGTTAAGGCCTATACTAATGTTATAATTCTACCAGCTGTTTAGGAAGCAATTTACCAGTATGTTTATAGTGATAATCTAGCCTATTGGGTATAATCTATGTTGTTGAGTATAGTATCTAGTATCTGTTTAGCACAGTTTATCCCTGTAACTAGTATAGGTAAAGCACTGCTTATCCCCATTGGTAGTTCCACTCGTGAGGTTTATGTTACTTGCAGCAACAGTATATTGTATAGTATATAACAGACTGATCAATGAGTACTAGTAACGCTGATGTCTTTGTTTCCTCCCCATTTAGAACCACACACACACACACCCACTCTCACATACTCCCACCGTGTTAATGGGAAATAGAAGTAGAAATCGCCTGTGCATCTGTCTGACCATTAATAATAAAACTCATCAAAGAACGTTCCTGCCTCCCGTGTCCTGACTAGACACCCCGTGTTGTTGACTACATTTCCTAACCACCAAGAGCTTCACTACAAATGGTCCTTCGAACCGGATAGAGTCAACGATATGGCAACCAGTCAAGGAGGGATGAGCCTCCCCGCTTCACCATCCGTGCGCCCCAGACGCACCGTGCAGCGCCCGAGATGGCTAGACGATTACCTAGTGGACAGTACACGCCAGCGTGACACAGAGCAGCTGCGCAGGCATGAAGAGGATAAAGCACAGCTCAGTCCCGCTAGAGGCACATCCCCCATGCCACCAATGCAGAATGTGCACGAAACAATAATGCACCAAGTTCTGGAGACTGCGCGGCAACAGAGTGAGACGGCTCAGAAGCAAACCGAGCTTTTGGAGCTTGTTCTGCAGCACCATTCCTCCCGATCCTCAGCTCAGTCATCAAGGAGGTCATCACGGCATCAGACTCCAGTTCGCCAACTCCACCCAGAAAGAGTAGGTGAAACGCAGGTCTCCCCTGCCCGTGCACCTCACTACTCCCCAGCCGAGGATCACCCAAGTATAGCTGCAGTGGAGCTTGTTCTGCAGCACCATTCCTCCCGACCCTCAGCTCAGTCGTCAAGGAGGTCATCACGGCAACAGACTCCAGTCCGCCAACTCCACCCAGAAAGAGTAGGCAAACCGCAGTTCTCCCCTGCCCGTGCACCTCACTATTCCCCAGCCGAGGATCACCTAAGTATGGCTGCAGAACTAACCGACCAGCTAGAAGATTTGAGTATCCATGAGCCAGAGTGGACACTTCCCCCACCTCTCAGCCGAGCCACTCACCCCCTCCAACGTGCAATCGAAGTACCCCACGGCCTTCAGGCTTGCAAGCAGGAGAACCAACATAACCAAGGCTCCTCTCGTCAGCCCAGCCAGCCCAATAGGCCAACCCAGAACCTGCCGCAATCAGAGGGCCTGGCAAGAAGCGGACCCTCATACTGGCCACCGACCTCCTACCCGAACCCACGAAGCACATCCAATGTGGCTCCGCCTAGCCGCAAGTACGAGGAAAGGAATGAGCCTCAGCAGAGTTACCCGCCACCAACCTGGGCGACACCTCAGGTCATGCAGCAACCCATGCATCAGCACCTGCCTCAGTCTGCACACCAGTCAGCACACCAACCTCCGTATGTGCCCTACCTCGCCTACCAAGGGAACCCAGCCATAGCGAGACCATATCCCTCCACAGTATACCAGCATGCACCCCCCAATATAGAAGGTCCAACATTCCCGGACTTTAACAAGGAGGATAGAGCCCAATACGTGGAACTACGCCTTTCCCTCAGTACACTCCTCAATCCTTCTCATTCCGAGCACTACAAGTATGCCATTCTGCTGAAGCATATAAAGGTGCCGCGTGCCCACCGCCTGGTGCTGGCTTACGCAGAGTCAAGTATGCCCTACTCTGAAGCTCTGAGGACGAGCGATACGGACGCCCATACCAGTTCGCTCTGAAGGAGATAGAGGACATGGAACTAGAGCTGCCGCGATAACCGCATTACCGCGGTATCGCTGTTGCATCACGCTCACCGCAGAGTTAGGCTGAATACCGCGTCACCGCTGTTTTTTATCATAATAATAAAGTTGGCTTGCGGCTTGCGGCTCTGCAGATATACCCTACTCGGTTCCAAGCGACCCTATTGGGTAGAAGTGGTACCAGAAAAGGCATGTGAAACATTGCAGACCACTGACTGGTCAGAAGAGAGACGCGTCACACTTTGTAGTGTCGTATATTTCTAAATGAAAACATGAACATAGCAACTGTACAAAATGATACTGGACGAAAATGCTGTTGGAAAACTGTAAAGGAGCGACCGGGGCTCCAGGAGAAATGGTGTCCGTTAGCACCAGGCCTACAGAGGGTAGAGGCAGGTTGACTCCCCAGAAACAGATGGCTGACCTTAAGACAATTACTGACCCCTCCAGGCTATCTTGAAGGAAGCCAGGACAGAGGTCTTGTAGATAATAGCTGACCAGCCGTGTGACCCAGGCCATGCAACGGCAGCTGCTGCTGACTAACGGACAGGGTCAGAAAGGTGACACCAATGGTGGGAATCTTCCTTTCACATCACAGAGAACTGTCACGAGTTGAAAAACAGTGCAAATCAATGATATACTAATAGGGTTAGCAATTTCATAGGTTACATGTAGGCATAACTCTTAGAACTACTAGAATAACTTAGTCACAATAAAGAATAAAAACTCTTAAATACTAGAAGGTAAAACTATACAAATATTGGTCACATGATTTAATCAGGAAATAAGGTGTTCTATTAAAGGACGGATATATAGGGTTTGTTGTCTGGGCACTGTCTGAAAGTAGTCTGTTTCTTATCTACACTATGTAAACATTTTGTCACAAGCATGAGGATGTATTACTCAGTGAAACGGATCCCCTCATCAAGTAAAGTGTCAGCAGATTCAAACTGTGAAACCGTTGTCACAAGACCCAAACGGTTGTGTCAGCAGAATAAGTGTAACTGTTGTCACAAGACCCAAGAGGACGTGTCACAAACAGACCAATTCCGGCTACAGAGGAATATGGCCAAATAAGGAAGCCCGATGGTGGACGTGAATAGGCAGGCAGGGACGTTCTCTCTCTCCCCCTCCCCCTCTCTCTCTCTCTCTCTCTCGCTCTGATAAAAAGGGCTGATGGCGACGGACAGGGACAGACACACCAGAAAGGACCTGGAGAGACACACAGACCCGGGGACACACCCGGAGAGAGGACAGACCCTGGGAGGCGAGCCACACAGAACTCGAGAGCCGAGCCTGAGACACAGCGAGAAGGATCCTGAGAGCATGGAGACACAGAGCCATGGACACAGACGATGACAGGGATCGCCTAGCAGCTGGAGCGCTGAAAACCTCCACCGACAGAGGGAGAGCCAAGCCGTGACACAGAGGGACTGAGACCCGATGACAGACGAAATCGCTTCGCAGCAGGAGAAGCCTACCACCAAAGGAGAGACGAAAAACGAGCGCTCTCTGCTGAGCACCGATACTCACGGAGACCAGGTTGCCTTGACAACCACACCACGAACCACGAGAGAGAACGGTTGTTGCCATGGAACCAAGAGACAACAACGCCAGCACCGAGAAGAAAACTCTGATCAGCCCTAGCTGATCCGAGCATGGACCCAACAAGCCACATGAAAGAGACGATTCGATTGAACCCAAGAGACGATTAGATTGAACCAAAGAGACGATGTACTTGTTTTAATTCCTAAGCTGTGGTTTTATTAATAAACACCGCAGTTGTTTTTGACCACTTTGTCAGCTCCTCTCTTTACTTGAACCGAACCTCTGAAAATACCTAACCAATGCAGAGGGAAGGGTAATAGAAAACTATACGATCAATGAACTTAGATAGAGATAAATGAAGAACAGGAAGTTTACTTCAGTAGCCTCTCAACGAAAACAGAACGCCGCGCCGCCATCTTTACTGCCTCGCTAAGGATGCATTTCATTCAGGATTTGTTTGCGACAGAACCAAGTGCAATAAACAAAAAAGAATGGATTCACTGTGTATTCTGCCTTATTTATTGATGAAACAAAACCGACATCAACCCAATTTACCACCGAGCGGAGAGTTTAGTGTCACAACAAGATCGCTGATGTGTTAAGTTTGTTGTTGTTATTAGCCTAATGCTACCGTCAGCCGATATACACGAGAGGTAACGTTAAACCCGGGTTTGCTTGGTAGAATACACAATGAGAGGTAACGTTAGTGTTGTGAAGGATCAGATTAAACCGAATATATATATTTATTTATATATATATATTTAAATAGTATTTGTATATCGTTTGATATCCCCTGTATATTCCTTGTACAATATGCACTGAATATCCCTTTAGTCTACTAAACAGCCCATAATAGTTTCATTCTACCATTGGACGAGAACCTGGCGCCAGCAGCCATACCCCTAGGTTCAAGTTCAATCGTGCCGCCCAACATGTCGTGGCAAGCCCGGTTCCGCGTAGGAATACGTCTGGCGAAATACGAATGGTACTATTTGTTCACAGCGCATATATATATGGCGCGAGTAAAGTAGAACTTTCTTTTAGTCCATTAGTTCTTTACCCTCCAACCGAGTAACAGACGCGAAGCCTCACCCACGACGCACGTGTGGTGCAGTAAGGCCTACTTGGCCTCAGAATAGGCATTGAGATATCGTGTGGATTAATAGTTGAATTGTCATAGTTTGGCACTATACCGTCGAGTTGGACGTATTTCTATTAAGCTAATAATAGTCTATTTATGTATGGTGCATCGTCGGTTAGAGTTATAAAGTGAGCAGCACCCCCATCGTTCCTGACGTTATCTGGAGTCTTAACCAGGCTGGGCAGACCACTAGTGGTGCTTGCATCCGAGGAGCTCCGGGCCAGGACGAGGAGACCTGTACATTGGATTACTTTACCCGGACGACGGCGAGCCTTCCACGGCTTGGATTATGCTTTGGGTGCTTTGATTATTCCATGGATAACGGCCAACACTGCTGAGTGTTGGAACTACCCCCCGGAGAGGAGTCCAGGTGAGACGGCTCTCTACACCAGTGAGGTTGCCTCACGTCTCTCCGTTGTGGACCGGCAGCTACCGTCCACCAGAGGGTCCAGCTGTATTCATCTGCGGACCGAGGTTCTGTGGGCACCGTGTTCAAGACTTTGAATTCTCCCAAGAAATCGTCGGCCAGATGGGATACCGCCAGCGGCTCTTCTAACCCCCCCCTCCTACTGTCTTACAACCAGCGGGACCCCCCCCCCCTTAGTGTATCCAGCTATAATCATCTAAGTACCATCGCTATAGTTCCCTAAAGAACCGGGTTGTATACTTACTCCCTGCGTAACCAGAGATTGGACATTCAATGTTGATTTACCTACGAATACTCATTTGCCATACAAGTGCATTTCAAATCATAAGTGTAAACAAGTGAACGTTGTATATACCCTTTGCTATATTAAATATTCGATTTGTACATTTGTGTGGACTTCGTTTCATCAGGTGGGAAAGTGTTCATCATATCTATATCATGTACTGGATGGCCAGAAGTTAAAGTACAAGAGGTAGTGGTTTAATAATACCATACTTAACAATACAGTCAGGGAATTGTACCCCTCAGTTACAATTGGTCCTTCGAGCCGGAGGGTAACTAGTGTAATATTAATATAGTGTTATTAATATTAAAATGGCCTATGATGAACACTCCACGAAACGGTCCTCCTAACGTAGAACGCCCGCGGCGCAGACGACAGACACCTCAGTACTTAGAGGATTACGCTGTCAGTCAACTACCTAGCCTTCGACAAACGGTAAACGCGGTAAAAGTAGAAAGTAAAATGATGTCTGACCTTAACGACCAGGTTTCCCCGACCACAGAGACCCTAGTAGGTTCTAATGTAACTGACCAAGCTCACGGTGGGGACCAGGAGGGAGCTGACATGCCTTTACCCCCCGCCACTACCGAAGAAGTAGTCCCCGACCAGCCCCGGGAGGAAGACAACCCTACAGAGAGAGAACTCTGCACGGAAGAAGAGGAGGAGAGCGCCGAGGAAATAGAGCTCCAGGACTCCCCAACGAGTACACCCAGGAGCGGCTCACACAGGAGCGGCTCACCTCCACAACCGCCTTCCCCCAGCGAAGCGGAGAGGATGCTACAACAGGCGTTCCTCGTCAGCCTGACAGCCTCTACCGAACGCGACCGACTTCAGGGCGAACGCGATCGACTCCAAGCACAGCAACGGAGCGAAGAAGAGCGCACACGCCTGGAGATGAGACGCCTTCAGACGGAAGAGAATATGGCAAGAGACCGGGCCGACGCCCAGCGCGCCGCTGCCGGTGCCCAAAGAGAAGCAGATCTCACCAAGCGCGAAGTCGAGCGCGACAAGTTACAAGCGCAGCTAATGGAGCAGCTGATCCGCAAGGCAACACCCTCTCCCTCCGCCAGGGGTTCAAGGAACTCGTCGAGACAACAGTCAAGGGCAGCGTCTCCTAACCGAGCAAGCGACCCTGAACTTGACCAAAAGACCAAGCCTATACCCCCCGCAGACCCCCTTCCCAGACCGGTCCAAGCGAGACCCAGCTACAAGGAAGGAGCGGCATACACTGCGGAGAAGCTAAATAAACGATTACAGGATCTGGAAGACCTGATAGAGGAAGAAGAGGGAGAGGAGGAGAACCAAGCCCGACGACAGCACAGTACTCCACCGGACCAGGAGGTCCAGTACAGCCCAGGCTATACCCCCGCGGCGCTGCGCTACAGACCCCCGACTCTATTCACGGGTGAGCATGACGCACGACCAGCCCCGAGGAATAGCACCTGGACCAGCGGGCCATGGTACCCTGTCGGTACCAGCCCACAGAGAGGCGCAAGAGGGGACTCGCCTAGGAGGTCTCTCCCCCAACGCTCGCCGATGTATCAGCCATCCACGGCGTCATACATTGCCACGCCGTCGTTTCCAGACTTCACCTATGAGAATCGAGCACAGTACACGGAGCTCCGGATGTGCTTAGAGACAATGATGGTGGATGTCGCTGATGAACGCCACAAGTATGCAATATTACTGAAGCACCTGAAAGTACCGCGAGCGCACAATATAGTGCTAGCCTATGCCACCTCTACGACCCCATACACAGCGGCCCTAGCCGCGCTGGACCAGAGATATGGACGTATATGGGATTACGTAATCCAAGAGATAAGGCATATTGATCGCCTACCCCCAGCAACAGACAATCGCTCATTAGACGACCTGTCAATCAAAGTGCAGTCCCTGGTAGGGATGCTGGGAGCGCAACGGGAAAAGGGCATGCATGAGCTATACGCCAACTCTAACGTCGAGAGGATTTTGGAGAAGCTGCCACCCGCAAGACAAGAGCGTTTTAGGCGGCAGAGGGACTACCGGGATCCTAACGGCCCCGAACCATCCCTCCTTGATCTAGCCGACTTCCTGGCGAGAGAAGTCAGCAGCTTACGACTGGATACGTTCGGGCGGAGCACGCCAAGCTCCAGAGAGGGACCCAGGAGAATAAATGATGGAAGAAGATCGGTGACTGTCATGCACCAATCAGAGTCAGTACCGAGCAGTAAGAGCCACAGTACCCCCTCGAGAAAAGAGAAGTGGAAGATGGTGTGTCCCTACTGTGAGAAAGAACACTGGCTGTCACAATGTGACCTGTTCACAAAGATGAATGCAGAAGAAGTGAGTCAATGGATAAAGTCCAACAGGCGCTGTTACTGTGTGCGCGACCACACATGGCAGCCGAATGCCGCCTAAAGAAAAGGTGCAGTCGGTGCGACGGAGCCCATCTAGATATACTACACGACAGTAACAGAAGACGGCCTTCACCTGCACCATCGAGCGGCACCAAGGCAAGTGTCATGTACATTGACCCCGCCAGCAGCAGCGGCGCCCAAGTGCTCTTAAAGGTAGTCCGTGTGACATTGAGCTACCAAGATAAAGTCATGGACACTTACGCCGTCCTTGATGACGGGTCAGAGAAGACCCTTCTGCTCGCGTCCGCTGCGGCCCAGCTGGGACTGCGGGGGAGCGAGAACGAAATGACGATTCAGACAATAAGAAGAGATTTAAAGACGATAAAGGGCGAGAATGTCTCCTTCACTATCGCAGCAAACGGGCAGCCAGAGCGACGGTATAGGATTACAAATGCTTTCACCAGCCAAGAAATAGGACTATCGCAGTACACCTACCCTATCGCCAAGTTGATGGATAAATATGTGCACCTGCGACAACTACCTATCCCGCTCATAGACGGCGCTTCCCCGACCCTGCTGATAGGCTCCGACCATGCAGAACTCATAGTCCCGATTGACCGGGTCCATACAGGACCCCGAGGCTGTCCTGCAGCAGTCGAGACCCGCCTAGGGTGGACCCTACAAGGCCCCCTCGCTAAATCTCTCAACCGAACAGCAGCCACTAGCTGCCTCCACTCCAGAACGACAGAAGAAGACACCACTCTCCTGCAGCATGTCGAGAGGCTATGGACACTAGAGACAATGCCCTTTAAGAACGAAAAGAAAGATATTCGTTCTAAAGAAGACATTTACGCCATCAACCTACTCGAGCAAGGGACAAAGAGAGTCACAGTCGGCGGAGTGATGAGATACGCAACTCCACTCCTGAGGCGAGAGGGAATGCCCACCTTTCACGCAAAGAAAGACGCCACGGAGCGCTATCTATTGAACACGGAGCGGCGCCTAGCCAAAGACCCCGCTCAAGAGGGTGTGTACCGCGCTGAGATTGAGAAGCTAATCACAGCGGGACACGTAACAAAGATTGACATTAAAGAGGCCGATCAGACGACAGAATCATGGTACGTGCCGCATCACAAGGTCCACCACAACGGCAAGGATCGCATTGTGTTTAACTGCAGCTACCAGATCGGATCCCAAAATCTGAATAAAGAGCTCTTGCCCGGCCCCACACTCGGCCCCTCCCTACTAGGCGTGCTACTGCGCTTCCGCCAGGACAAGGTGGCTATCAGCGGGGATATCAAAGGGATGTTCCTGCAGGTGAGACTAGTGGAGGAGGACAAGCCCCTGCTGCGGTTCCTATGGAGAGAGAGGATCGGAGATGAGAACCCAGCCATCTACCAGTGGGAAGTACTCCCCTTCGGAACCACATGTAGCCCGTGCTGTGCTACATTTGCACTACAGAAACACGTCGCAGAGGACCCAGCAGCAGATGAAGAGGTCCGACACAGTGTGAAGAACAGTTTCTACGTGGACAACTGTTTACAAAGTGTTTCGACTCAAGACGAAGCCGAGGCTCTCCTAATCAAGCTACGCGCCTCCCTGATCAAAGGTGGCTTTGATCTCAGGCAGTGGGCCAGCAGTGACCCGCACGTATTGCGCAGCCTCTCCCCCGCGGACAAGGCTGCCAGCAGCGAGACCTGGATGGCGACCATCCCAGGAGAAGCCCAAGAAATGACACTAGGACTAGTCTGGCGCTTCAAAACAGACTCGCTCCACTATAGACACAAACCCCTGACTCCAGAGCAGGGAAGGTCGACGGCGACACCGACCACCAGACGGAGTGTGTACAGAACACTCGCCAGACAATATGACCCGTTGGGATGTATTCTACCTTACACCACCAGGGCAAAGATGATTGTACGAGCACTATGGGACAAGGACCAGGGCTGGGACGACCCCATACCCGCACACCTTGCCTCAACATGGAGAGAGTGGGAGACGGAACTCCGCTCACTCCCAGGCGTCAATATACGCCGCAGCTACTTCCCATCCACAGTGAGGCCAGAGACATGCAAGATTGATCTACACGTCTTCAGCGACGCCTCCGAAGTAGCCTATGGATCGGTGGCCTACTTGCGTGCCCAAGAGAAGGGAGGAAAGATACACACTGCTTTCATCCTGGCTCGCTCAAGAATAGCCCCATGAAAGCAACAATCTATCCCGCGTCTAGAGCTCTGCGCAGCCCTAGCAGGAGCGCATCTAGCCACGTTAATCCAACGTGAACTCACCATTCCGGTGCACAGAACAATCTTGTGGTCAGATTCCACGACAGTACTCACATGGATCAAGTCTGATTCATGCAGATACAAAGTCTTCGTGGGAGTCAGAGTCACCGAGATTCAAGAGTTAACAGAAGCAGCGAGCTGGCGGTATGTGGACACCAAACACAACCCAGCTGACGTCATCACCCGGGGAATGTCTCTGGATGACCTCACCCGTCGCAACATCTACAGTGACGGACCAGAATTCCTCAAGCTCCCCGAAGAAGAGTGGCCTACGCCCACCCCACGGGAAGCAAGTAACGAGGAGGCTGAGAACAAGAAACCTATGTTCTGTGGACGGAGCACAGTCGCCTCCACAGACCCCAACATAGATGACTGCATTACCCTAGAGAGTGCGCAGCAAAAGACATTCCTGTGGCACCACCCAGAGATTCAGTCCACCACTGACATTTCAGCAGCTGACTACGAAGAAGCAGAACTTCTTCTACTACAACGAGCCCAGAGAGACTCGTTCCCCGATGAGCTAGACTGTCTACAGGGAGGAAAGCCCGTCCCATCAGACAGCAGACTGCTCCACCTGGCACCCGAGAGTGACGCCCATAATCTCATCAGAGTGGGTGGTCGCCTGCGGAGAGCCCCCGATCTACCGGATGACATTAAGTACCCGATAGTCTTGAACAGCCGACACAAGGTCACAGAGCTGATCATAAAGAAATACGACGAGGATGTACACCACGCAGGAGCAGAGAGAGTCTTCGCGGAGATCAGACGTCGCTATTGGATACTTCAAGGAAGAGAAGCGGTGCGACGCTTCCAGCGAACCTGTCTAGACTGCCGAAAGTGGCGGTTCGGTTACGTCTCCAGTGATGTAGCAGATGTCGACCCAGTCACCCCCAACACACTCTTAATGGGGCGGCTGGACCCCGCGCTACCCCAGACAATGTACAGGCCTGAAGAAGCGAACGGCCGAAGAATGTGGAGGTACAGTCAAGTACTAGCTGACAAGTTTTGGAGCAGCTTCCTACTCCACTACCTACCGTCTCTACAGACCCGCCAGAAGTGGGTAAAAGAGAGAGACAATTTGACAGAAGGAACAGTCGTCATGATTATCGACCAGTCACTACCCAGAGCTATGTGGCCGGCTGGCCGCGTAAGCAAAGTGATCACCGGTGCCGATGGCAAGGTCCGAGCAGCTGAAGTACTCGTCCAAGGGCGAACTTACACACGACCCGTGGCGAGGCTAATAGAACTGCCCCGACTCCCAGATACTATCGATGATGACCATGACCCCATGACTTTGTGAGTTGACTGACCCTTACAGCGGACCTTGAGTGGTAGACAGTGCGGTTAATCTGTCTCTGCTTAGCTAATTAGGTGGGACTAATTAGGGGGCGGCTGTTGTGAAGGATCAGATTAAACCGAATATATATATTTATTTATATATATATATTTAAATAGTATTTGTATATCGTTTGATATCCCCTGTATATTCCTTGTACAATATGCACTGAATATCCCTTTAGTCTACTAAACAGCCCATAATAGTTTCATTCTACCATTGGACGAGAACCTGGCGCCAGCAGCCATACCCCTAGGTTCAAGTTCAATCGTGCCGCCCAACATGTCGTGGCAAGCCCGGTTCCGCGTAGGAATACGTCTGGCGAAATACGAATGGTACTATTTGTTCACAGCGCATATATATATGGCGCGAGTAAAGTAGAACTTTCTTTTAGTCCATTAGTTCTTTACCCTCCAACCGAGTAACAGACGCGAAGCCTCACCCACAACGCACGTGTGGTGCAGTAAGGCCTTGGCCTCAGAATAGGCATTGAGATATCGTGTGGATTAATAGTTGAATTGTCATAGTTTGGCACTATACCGTCGAGTTGGACGTATTTCTATTAAGCTAATAATAGTCTATTTATGTATGGTGCATCGTCGGTTAGAGTTATAAAGTGAGCAGCACCCCCATCGTTCCTGACGTTATCTGGAGTCTTAACCAGGCTGGGCAGACCACTAGTGGTGCTTGCATCCGAGGAGCTCCGGGCCAGGACGAGGAGACCTGTACATTGGATTACTTTACCCGGACGACGGCGAGCCTTCCACGGCTTGGATTATGCTTTGGGTGCTTTGATTATTCCATGGATAACGGCCAACACTGCTGAGTGTTGGAACTACCCCCCGGAGAGGAGTCCAGGTGAGACGGCTCTCTACACCAGTGAGGTCGCCTCACGTCTCTCCGTTGTGGACCGGCAGCTACCGTCCACCAGAGGGTCCAGCTGTATTCATCTGCGGACCGAGGTTCTGTGGGCACCGTGTTCAAGACTTTGAATTCTCCCAAGAAATCGTCGGCCAGATGGGATACCGCCAGCGGCTCTTCTAACCCCCCCCTCCTACTGTCTTACAACCAGCGGGACCCCCCCCCCCTTAGTGTATCCAGCTATAATCATCTAAGTACCATCGCTATAGTTCCCTAAAGAACCGGGTTGTATACTTACTCCCTGCGTAACCAGAGATTGGACATTCAATGTTGATTTACCTACGAATACTCATTTGCCATACAAGTGCATTTCAAATCATAAGTGTAAACAAGTGAACGTTGTATATACCTTTTGCTATATTAAATATTCGATTTGTACATTTGTGTGGACTTCGTTTCATCAGGTGGGAAAGTGTTCATCATATCTATATCATGTACTGGATGGCCAGAAGTTAAAGTACAAGAGGTAGTGGTTTAATAATACCATACTTAACAATACAGTCAGGG
The DNA here is from genome assembly GCF_963971535.1 of Notolepis coatsorum. NCBI lineage: Eukaryota > Metazoa > Chordata > Actinopteri > Aulopiformes > Paralepididae > Notolepis > Notolepis coatsorum. The sequence continues at coordinate 29,749,210 of NC_140176.1, read as the reverse complement.
AATTGTACCCCTCAGTTACAGTTAGCTTTGGCAGAATAGACGCAACGAGAGTCTGGTTAATGTTGTTATTGATTGATTGAAACTGTGTTAAACTCTGGCTTGCTGCAAGCCCTCGGACATCTATGCCCACGGAGCTTTCAGTGTACACAAGCGGCGCCGCCTGCGTCCCCACACGGAGTAGTACCTGGCTGCAGTGGAAAAGGAACGAAGTACCAGGTGCCTAAAGCGGGTCGAGTCGAGTAGGTACTATGCAGTGGAAAAGCGCCATTAGACTAGAGGCAGGCTATAAGAGTCAAACTTTTTTTTTTTGTGTGCGCACTGTGCGGTAATACCGCGGCGGTAGAAAATATTTTGCAAATTCGTGCGGTAAGGAAAATATCAATACCGCGGCAGCTCTACATGGAACGCTTACCACCCATTCGAGACGATAGAGCCCTCGACGAATTTGCCATCAGAGTGCAGTCGCTGGTCGGGATGCTGAGGTCCCTTCAAGGCGAAGGTCACGAGGAACTCCATTGTGGCTCAAACGTGAAGCGCCTCCTCAACAGGCTTCCCAAACACCAACAAGAGAGGTTCCATCGTCAACAGTACAGGGAGAACCCAGACAAGACGAAGCTGTCCCTCACCGACTTCGCAGAGTGGCTGAGGGTAGAAGTCAGATGCCTGGACATTGAGCCCTCCCTTCATGCTCACAGTGAGAATGACAGGAGAGACCCCAAGTATCAGCCCAAGATAAAGGTCACTACGGTGATGCATGGTACAGACAACCCCCAAGATCCTCCACCCGAAAGGCCCTCCAAGGTATATCAACCTGTCCAGACCCAAGGGAAGGGTAAGATATACTGCCCCTACTGCGAGTCAGAACACTACCTCAGCCAATGCGAACGCTTCGCTAAGCTGACCAGAGGGGAGATAGTGGACTGGATCAAAGCCAAGAGAAGGTGTTGGAGATGCGGTCGTCCTCACCTAGCCTCTGCCTGCGACCTGAAGAAGCCGTGTCGACTCTGTAAGTCCAAACACCTCTCCGTCCTGCATGAGGTTAACCAGAGGAGTGGGAACGAGCCCACCATCACCTCAACAGCAGAGACTCACTACCTGGATCAGCCAAACGGATACAACCGAGTGCTCCTGAAGATCGTCAGAGTCAACCTGCACTACATGGACAGAGTCTTCAACACCTACGCAGTGCTGGATGATGGCTCAGAGAGAACCATCCTGCTCGCTTCAGCAGCACGCCACCTGGGAATACAGGGTCAAGCGGAAGACTTGACCCTTCGCACTATCCGCCAAGACGTCAAGACCCTGTCAGGCTCACGTGTCTCCTTCGCCATTGCCCCAGTATCCGAACCAAGGAAAAGGTTCCCTATTCAAGGTGCCTTCACCGGTGAACAGCTAGGTCTGTCTCAGTACAGCTACCCAGTCACCCAGCTCCAGGAGAAGTATCGCCATCTGCGAGGCTTGGTGATTCCACCAATCGACGGAGCTCAGCCAACCCTCCTGATTGGATCTGATCACGCCAACCTGATCGTACCGATCGAGCCGGTGCATCTGGGCCCCCACGGTGGCCCTGCGGCAGTCAAGACTAACCTCGGCTGGACACTCCAAGGCCCAGCAAAGTACATGCAGCAACAGCTTCAGACCACACAGTGCTTCTTCACTGCTGCTTCCTCCCCGGCTGCCGAGCTATTCAGCCAAGTCGAACGGCTGTGGCAGCTGGATACACTGCCTTTCAAGAGCGAGAGGTTAGTGAACAGATCCAAACAGGACAAGTACTCAGCGGAGCTGTTGGAGGCCGAGACCACCCGTGTAGAGGTCAACGGAGTGCAGCGGTATGCCACCCCCTCCTGCGAGTCCAAACCATGCCCAAGCTGCAAGTTTCAAAGGAAGTTGTAATGAAGAACCTGCGGAACACAGAGAAGAGGCTAACTCAAGATCCACAGCGTGCATCTACCTACCAAGAGGAGATCAATAAGCTAGAGATAGCTGGGTACATCACCAAGATTAACCCCAGCCAGGCCGACGCATCTGAAGAGTCATGGTTCCTGCCCCATCACATGGTCAGGCACAACGGCAAAGACCGGATTGTCTTCAACTGCAGTTTCCAGTACGGCGGGCAGAACCTGAACAACTACCTCCTTCCAGGCCCAACACTGGGACCCTCACTCCTTGGAGTCCTCCTGCGATTCAGAGAGCATCGAGTCGCCATAAGTGGGGACATCAAGGGAATGTTCCATCAGGTTCGCCTGTTGGACAGAGACAAGCCCCTACTGAGGTTCCTCTGGAGGAACCTAAAGACAGACGAACCTCCATCAGTGTACCAGTGGGAGGTCCTGCCCTTCGGGACAACATGCAGCCCCTGCTGTGCAACCTTTGCCCTCCAGAGACATGTCATCGAGTCTAGCCAAGAGGATGTTCGCCACAGTGTAGAACAGTGTTTCTATGTGGATAACTGTCTGCAGAGTCTGCCCACCAAAGAAGAGGCAAGCAGCCTCGTGAACAAGCTGAGAGCCCTCCTAGCCACAGGCGGCTTCGAGATCCGCCAGTGGGCCAGCAACCAGCCAGAGGTGATCGGCAACCTGCCCAAAGAGGCCAAGGCAGATAGCAGTGAGAGATGGGTCTCCCAGACCCACGGGGAAGCTCAAGAAATGACACTAGGACTCAGTTGGCACTTCATGGAGGACACGCTCCACTACAGACATCGCCCGGTCTCCCCAAGCCAGACGACTATGAGAAATATCTACAAGATACTAGCAAGCCAGTATGACCCCCTAGGTCGCATCCTGCCCTTCACCACAAGGGCCAAAGTCTTGGTCCAGAAACTATGGGCCAAAGACCGCGACTGGGATGACCCACACTTACCGGCCGATATCCTGCAAGCCTGGACCACATGGGAAGAAGAGCTCCCACAGCTCCCAACAGTCAGCCTCTCCCGGTGCTACTTCCCACCAGACATCGACGTAAGTGCGCTCACCCTCGAGCTCCACGTCTTCTGTGATGCTTCCGAGTCCGCCTATGGGTCAGTCGCCTACCTGCGTGGCGAAGACCTCCAAGGCCAGGTCCACGTATCCTTCATGCTAGCTCGCTCTAGAGTAGCACTGAAAAAACAACAGTCAATACCCCGCCTCGAGCTTTGTGCCGCTCTGACAGGAGCCCAACTTGCCCAACTGATCCAGAGAGAGCTCACTCTTAAGTTGAAAGAGGCGGTGTTGTGGTCCGACTCCACCACAGTGCTTACCTGGATACAGTCCGAGTCATGCCGATACAAGGTGTTCGTCGGGACCCGCGTATCTGAGATACAAGAACTGACCGACCACCGGTCATGGAGGTACGTGGACACAAAGAATAACCCAGCAGACACTATCACCAGAGGAATGACAGTGTCTGACCTAGCCAAGCCAAATCAGTTTAGTCATGGTCCCGCCTTCCTCCAACAACCACGCACAGGTTGGCCACTCAGACCCTCGGTCACAGAAGTTCTGGATGAGACGGAGACAAGGAAGCCTGTGTTCTGTGGCCTCACTTCAACCCTTTCGGCTCCAAAGACCCCAACCACAGAAGACCATTCCACCTTCGAAGACCTCCTTGAGGCAACAAGTAGATCACTGCACGGGGCGGCGTCTCCGTCAAGTGCCCCCAGTGCGGACGACTATGCCGAGGCAGAACTCAGAATCCTTCAGAGAGCACAAGGTGATAGCTTCTCAGAAGAAATCAAGTGCCTACAAACCGGGAAAGTGATTCCACCAAACAGTAGGCTCCTGGCACTTGCCCCAGAGTACGACGTACCTAAAGGCCTTATCCGCGTAGGCGGTAGGTTGCGCCGTTCCACCAGCCTGGAGGAAGACACTGTGCACCCGATCCTGCTAGAACCCAAGCATCCTGTCACTAAGCTCATCATACGACAGTACGACAACAAGCTACTCCATCCTGGAGCCGAGAGGGTCTTTGCTGAACTCCGGCGCAAGTTCTGGATCCTCAGAGGGCGTGAAGCAGTGCGCCGCCATCAGCGATTCTGCCCGGAGTGCCAAAAGTGGAGGGCAAAGCCGTCTATTCCCAAGATGGCAGATCTGCCCCCATGCCGTCTCCGCCTCATGAAGCCTCCATTCTACTCAACAGGGCCCTCATGCATCAACGTGTTCTACGCACAGATCTGTGCTTACCCTGTGCGTACGATCATTTCTAAGCAAAGAGTGGGATTCATCAATTTCAACTTGAACTTGACTTTGTGCGTACATCTACGCACAGGTCAGACCTGGCGTACCTAGCGCCCAGTGGTAGAATATATTATTACAACAAGGAAATGAGCTTCTGTGCATAATAACACTGGCACGTTCTGTACGAACCGTAGTTCATTATAGTTCATTGTAAAATAGCAACAGTAGTGTAATTATGGTCAAAACCCTATAAATAGCATTTGGAATAATAGATCTTTCTCTCAGAATGAATGCAGCATGGTTTATATAGCGTTATCGGAATATACGGGGTGTAGGCTACTGACTGACTGCGCTCCGCGTAGCTTGATTGATTGATTGATTGAAAAGTTTATTAACAGATTGCAGAATGGGTACAGTACAGTACAGCTCAGTACATACAATTGTTAATTGGGGATGCAGACCAACTTTCGTCTTGTTTACATCAGGGTCCCCCATTTTCAATTCATCATAAATCATAAAGCTCAACTCGTTATTATTCTGCGCAGACCGCAGAAACACGGGAACGTTTTGATTATATTTAAAAGGCTTTACGTTAAACGAAACAAGTGGAACTTCGAAGCTGTAAGCAGAATACAAGTCATATGAATATAGTGTTCTTCCCCCTTTTTACTGTATAAGAAAGAATAGAAAACGCATTGCAATGACACTATAGTGGACAGACTATGTATATGATGGGATTCAAGTTCGCGTTTTTGTTGCTCATAGGCATGCTGTCAGAGTATGATATCTTAATCAAACATTCTAGAACATTTGTCGTCACAGATCATGTCCTAATAGAACATAGGCTATGCCATGGATCGTGATATTGTGTGGACTGTTATTATCACTGTACACCGGTACCACCCATTGTGACAGCAGCCTTGTGAGTCCTGCACACAAACATGATGGAATTCAAGTTCATGTATTGAAAGGCAGGCTATCATACATGCAGTGAGATTCATTGTTCTTGTATATGCTCTCGTATTATATTGTTTATATAGGCTACCCAATACTGACATCAAAATAGATTGTAGTATGCCTCTAGAAATCATATGCAGCAGGTAGAAAATTGACGGGAGATCCATCGCGATTTGGAATAAAATTGAGGAGAACTTTAATCCCTGGGGTATTAATCAAACAACACGGGAAAAGGCAGTCATATTCCAGCGCGGTCTTTATTAGCCGACAACAAAATAGATGCATCTAAAAATCATATGGCCAATCGAACACAACTAATAAAGGCATTCATATTACAGCACGGTTATAATGACACACAACCAACGCCAAACAGTGGTCAACGAACGGTCTTTATTAGTATTTTGAGCTGTCCAGGCAGAATTGCAGCAATGGTCTTAGGGAGCCGTTGATATCTGACATCACCGTTTACGAGTCCGCCTTTTATTTATCCCACAATACGCGATAGTGTCTTCTTGGTTCGACAGCAGTGAACAATCTTCGTGGAGTTTCTCAGGGTTCCGCTCGGGTCCGTCCATTATTTCACATCCCATGGGGGGTGTTTCCTCATTTTCATGACCATATATGGATAATCATGCACGAGCATTGACGGTAGAACAAAGTGGTATTCATCAACACGGAGGACCATAGAGCCTGCGTACGCACGTGTGATGAATGCCGACTTCCCTGTGCGTACGCTAGTTCTACATTCCGTGCTTACGTGTGGAAGTAGGTCAAGTTCTACGTCCACGTTGATGAATGAGGGCCCAGGAGTGGATTGCTTCGGCCCGTTTCAGGTCAAGCGAGGTCGGGGTACTGAGAAAAGATGGGGAATAGTTTTCAAGTGTATGACCACTAGGTGTGTCCACCTAGACGTGCTACACAACATGGATACCGACTCATTCCTTATGTCGCTCAGAAGGTTTGTGGCACGACGAGGAAACCCCTTCGAACTCCTCTCCGACCGTGGGACCAACTTCCGTGGAGGAGAATCGGAGCTCAGAGCAAGTTTCCAGAACATGGGTAAAGAGCTGCAGACCCAACTGGCAAAGCGCCAGATCCGCTTCCAGTTCAACCCCCCAAATGCACCCCACTTTGGCGGGGCCTGGGAGCGGGAAGTCAAGTCCATCAAGGCTGCACTCTACGTTTCTCTTGGAGCACAGACAGTGACCGAAGAAGTCCTGCGGACAGTACTGACTGAGGTAGAAGGAATCCTCAACTCCAAGCCGCTGGGATATGTGTCGACAGATGTAGCCGACGTGGAAGCGGTGACCCCCAACTACCTCCTCATGGGGCGGCCCGACTCCTCACTCCCTCCAGTGGTGTACCCTGAATCCGAAATCCTCAGCCGGAGAAGATGGCGACACAGTCAGGTGTTAGCCGACCAGTTCTGGACCCACTTCCTGCATAACTACTTACCCTCCTTGCAGTCCAGGCAGAAATGGGTGAAGGACACAGAGAACCTCACTGTCGGCACGGTGGTGATGGTGATTGACCAGAGGCTACCTAGAGCACTGTGGCCTGTAGGACGGGTCACGAAGACCATCAGGAGTGCCGACGGGAAGGTGCGGTCTGCAGAGGTGCAGGTGGACGATAGGACCTACACCAGACCAGTGGCCAAGCTTATTGAGTTACCAGCCATCCCAGAGGACGCCCCGACAACGACTCCGGAAGACAGTTGAGCCTTTCCATGAACTAATCCACACCGTGGATTAGGGGGCGGCTGTACAAAAGGCCCAAGGACTGGGCAGACATAAGGACTGTGGGGTGCTGTGCTGCTGTTCTGCTGTTCTGCAGCGGGACGCCTCTCAGTCAGACATAAAGGCTGTGGGGGGCTGCTCTGCTGTTCTGCAGCAGGATGCCTCAGACATGTCTAGACATGTCTGTCGATAGCCAGCATCCATATATACTAGTGGGCTTAGAGATTCCTTCAGTTCATGTGTGCGTCCCTGATCACAAGTAAGTGTTAAATATGTGTATGATGAGGACGCTTAGTTATTGTTGGTGATTTATATGGTTAAGGCCTATACTAATGTTATAATTCTACCAGCTGTTTAGGAAGCAATTTACCAGTATGTTTATAGTGATAATCTAGCCTATTGGGTATAATCTATGTTGTTGAGTATAGTATCTAGTATCTGTTTAGCACAGTTTATCCCTGTAACTAGTATAGGTAAAGCACTGCTTATCCCCATTGGTAGTTCCACTCGTGAGGTTTATGTTACTTGCAGCAACAGTATATTGTATAGTATATAACAGACTGATTAATGAGTACTAGTAACGCTGATGTATTTGTTTCCTCCCCATTTAGAACCACACACACACACACCCACTCTCACATACTCCCACCGTGTTAATGGGAAATAGAAGTAGAAATCGCCTGTGCATCTGTCTGACCATTAATAATAAAACTCATCAAAGAACGTTCCTGCCTCCCGTGTCCTGACTAGACACCCTGTGTTGTTGACTACATTTCCTAACCACCAAGAGCTTCACTACAAAGATGTTAGTAAAAAAAAAAGAACGTATGCCAATGACAGGAAGTAACGGTATATATGTGTGTGTGTGCGTGCACTGTGCACGAGTGCACATCTAGGGGCGGGGTGTAGATTTGGTCTCCCTGATGTTGACTCCTTAGCCACAGCCTTGGGCTGGACGAGTGTTTCATAACGGCCATTGTGTGGGCCGGTTTCGGGGCCAGTGCGTGGGTCGGTGCGTGGGCCGGTGTGTGGGCCGGTGTGTGGGCTGGTGCGTCTGAATGTCCCGGGCTGAATTTGTGTCCCAGTCCGCCCCTGCTGTTAGGACTATTGGGGGCGACAGTAGCTCGGTAGGTAGAGCAGTTGTCTGGTAATCTAGAGGTTCCCTGTTTGATTCCTCCCAGGCAGCGTGTCGAAGTGTCCTTACACAGTTCTGTTTCACCGGACGAAAAACATGCTCGGCAAAAAGGAAGTGACATCACAGGCAAGTACTACTCGAACTCACAGCTCCTGAAATGTTTGTTGGATTTTACTGGATTTTATTAGATTTTAATGGATTTTTAGCATGGAATTGCACTACCAGTTGAAAAGGTCTGTTTTATCTAATCTGCTTTAAAAGCAGTGGACTACTTATACTGTTTTGAGAACCTTTCTGAATTGGTGATCTGCTCTGTTAGCAGTAGCCTAGCCTAGCCTAGCTGGTTCTGTTAGCAATTAGCCAGGAGCTCCGGAAGAGCTAGCTGGTTCTGCTGAGCCTGCTCAACGTGAGCTAAGCTAGTGGAGCTTGTTGTTTCATGGCTACAACTAGGCGCTACCGGCTAGTTTTGTTGTTTCATAGCTACAGCTAGGCGCTACCGGCTAGTCTTGTTGTTTCATAGCTACAGCTAGGCACTACCGGCTAGTCTTGTTGTCTAGTATCTGTTTAGCACAGTTTATCCCTGTAACTAGTATAGGTAAAGCACTGCTTATCCCCATTGGTAGTTCCACTCGTGAGGTTTATGTTACTTGCAGCAACAGTATATTGTATAGTATATAACAGACTGATTAATGAGTACTAGTAACGCTGATGTCTTTGTTTCCTCCCCATTTAGAACCACACACACACACACCCACTCTCACATACTCCCACCGTGTTAATGGGAAATAGAAGTAGAAATCGCCTGTGCATCTGTCTGACCATTAATAATAAAACTCATCAAAGAACGTTCCTGCCTCCCGTGTCCTGACTAGACACCCCGTGTTGTTGACTACATTTCCTAACCACCAAGAGCTTCACTACAAAGATGTTAGTAAAAAAAAAAGAACGTATGCCAATGACAGGAAGTAACGGTATATATGTGTGTGTGTGCGTGCACTGTGCACGAGTGCACATCTAGGGGCGGGGTGTAGATTTGGTCTCCCTGATGTTGACTCCTTAGCCACAGCCTTGGGCTGGACGAGTGTTTCATAACGGCCGTTGTGTGGGCCGGTTTCGGGGCCAGTGCGTGGGTCGGTGCGTGGGCCGGTGTGTGGGCCGGTGTGTGGGCTGGTGCGTCTGAATGTCCCGGGCTGAATTTGTGTCCCAGTCCGCCCCTGCTGTTAGGACTATTGGGGGCGACAGTAGCTCGGTAGGTAGAGCAGTTGTCTGGTAATCTAGAGGTTCCCTGTTTGATTCCTCCCAGGCAGCGTGTCGAAGTGTCCTTACACAGTTCTGTTTCACCGGACGAAAAACATGCTCGGCAAAAAGGAAGTGACATCACAGGCAAGTACTACTCGAACTCACAGCTCCTGAAATGTTTGTTGGATTTTACTGGATTTTATTAGATTTTAATGGATTTTTAGCATGGAATTGCACTACCAGTTGAAAAGGTCTGTTTTATCTAATCTGCTTTAAAAGCAGTGGACTACTTATACTGTTTTGAGAACCTTTCTGAATTGGTGATCTGCTCTGTTAGCAGTAGCCTAGCCTAGCCTAGCTGGCTCTGTTAGCAATTAGCCAGGAGCTCCGGAAGAGCTAGCTGGTTCTGCTGAGCCTGCTCAACGTGAGCTAAGCTAGTGGAGCTTGTTGTTTCATGGCTACAACTAGGCGCTACCGGCTAGTTTTGTTGTTTCATAGCTACAGCTAGGCGCTACCGGCTAGTCTTGTTGTTTCATAGCTACAGCTAGGCACTACCGGCTAGTCTTGTTGTTTCATAGCTACAGCTAGGCGCTACCGGCTAGTCTTGTTGTTTCATAGCTACAGCTAGGCGCTACCGGCTAGTCTTGTTGTTTCATAGCTACAGCTAAGCGCTACCGGCTAGTGTTGTTGTTTCATAGCTACAGCTAGACGCTACCGGCTAGTCTTGTTGTTTCATAGCTACAACTGAAAAAATAGAGAAAACTACTCTTAGATGTTAGGGTAAAGAGAAAGCAGACATTGACTCTGACCATCACCTGCTGATAGGAGAGTTTAGACTCAAACTAGCTGTAAGGAAAAGGGAGGAAAATAGAGCACAGAGAAAATTCAACATCAGAAAACTAAGGGATCACCAGGTTAGACAAGAAGCAGGGCTTACACTTAAAAACAGATTTCAAGTACTAGCAGAAACAGGAGATGTTGAGGAACAGTGGGGAAGCTGCAAGAAGGCCCTCATTGACACTTGTGAACAGGTTTTGGGCTATAGGAAAGGTGAAAGAAAAGACTGGATTGCAGATGACACCTGGCAAGACATAGAGGAAAGGAAAAACCTTAAAAACAAGTGCAATAGGGAACCAGATATGACAAAGAAAGAAAAGTGTAGGCAAGAATACCAACAAAAGAGCAGGGTAGTGAAGAAGAAGACGAGAAGGGACAAGAGAAGATATGTTGACAACCTAGCATGTGAGGCAGAAATAGCAGCCGGACAGAGGAACATGAAAGATCTTTACAGAATCACAAGACAACTAGCGGGGAAGAACAGAACCATTAGCCGACCAGTGAAGAATAAACAGGGACAACTCATCACACAGGAAGCCCAACAGCTAGACCGCTGGAGGGAACACTTCCAGGAACTCCTAAATAGACCTCCCCCAGAAATAACACCAGAGATCAGCAGTGTACCATCGGAAGCCTTGAAGATCAACTGTGGGAGGATATCTAAGGATGAAATAACCAGAGCCATCAAAAAGATGAAGGCTGGGAAAGCACCAGGAGTTGACAACATCCCCCCTGATATTCTGAAAGCTGATCCCAAAGCGACCACAGAGGTTCTATACCACCTCCTCAACAAGATCTGGGATACAGAGGTAATCCCAATAGAATGGAAAACGGGCTTAATGGTCACCATTCCAAAAAGAGGAAACCTCAGTGAATGCAACAACTGGAGAGGCATAATGCTCCTGTCCGTCCCTAGCAAGGTTCTTTGTAGGATTATCTTAGATAGGATACAAGCAGCCTTAGACGGACAGTTGAGGAAAGAGCAAGCAGGTTTTAGGAAGGATAAGTCATGCACAGACCATATTGCTACTTTAAGAATTATTATTGAGCAGTGTGTTGAGTGGCAAAACTCCCTGTGCATGAATTTTGTAGACTTTGAAAAAGCCTTTGACAGCCTAGATAGGGAAGTACTTTGGAAACTCCTAGGTCACTATGGCCTACCCTCTAAGATCATCAACCTAATAAAGAACATGTACCAGGATTTCAATAGCCGGGTGATCTGCAAGGGCAAACTGTCAGACACCTTTGCCATCACAACAGGGGTGCGGCAGGGTTGTCTTCTTTCTCCTTTGATTTTCCTCATTGCCATTGACTGGATCATGAGAAGAACAACTGAAAATCAACGGACAGGAATCCAGTGGACCTTGTTTACCCAGCTCGAGGACCTGGATTTCGCAGACGACCTTGCGCTAGTCTCTGAAAACCACACACACATGCAACAGAAGACAGATAGGTTACAGACTAGCAGTGACCAGCTTGGACTCAAGATCAACACCGGAAAAACCAAGACCATGAGGTTAAATCTAAAAACACATGATCCAATCACACTGAGGGGAGAGGCCATAGAGGACGTGGAGCACTTCACCTACCTAGGGAGCAACATCAGCAGGGATGGAGGAGCAGACAGAGACATAGAGGCACGCATCAGCAAAGCACAGGTAGCATTCAGGATACTCAGGCCAATCTGGTTGTCCAAGCAACTCTCCAACAACACCAAGCTACGGATCATCTTCAATACCAATGTGAAGACTGTCCTGCTCTACGGCTCTGAGACGTGGAAGACTACTGAGGGCCTCACAAGCAAGATCCAGGTGTTTGTCAACAAATGCCTGCACTACATCCTCAAGCTGTGGTGGCCCGGCCGAGAAACACCTGGAGACGTTCCACACTCCAAGACCTAAAGAACATCGGAGTGAGCTGGAAAGAAGCAAAGGCCCTGGCCCAGAAGAGAGTGAGATGGAGAGCTCTGGTGGACGCCCTATGCCCCTCAACGGGGTAAAGAGGATTAAGTCAAGTAAGTCAAGGCAAATGGTGACGTCACCAAGGAAATCCCTGTTCCCGCTGCGAGCAACGTCAATGCAGCTCTCAGCGACAGAGATGTTGCTGTTCCTACCTCTTCCCCTATTGTCTCGGACACTCTTATTATAGGTGACTCAATCATCCGCTATGTCTCTGTGAAAGGTTGCGAGACAAGGTGCTACTCTGGTGCTAAAGTGGCAGACATTAACGCTATGATACCTAGTCTGTTGTCTGAGGTGTGTCAAAATTCCCTGGTGGTTCACATTGGAGCCAATGATATTAAAGCTGGTGCATCAGAGCTGATAAAAGAGGATTTTAATATATTACTGGACACTCTCTGTCAGACTGGTAAGACCATAGCCATCTCAGGGCCCCATACCCTGCCTATATCGTGGGGATATGAAATACAGTCGCCTTCACCAATTACATCTGTGGCTGAAGGAAAGCTGCTGGTTCTGGAACCTTACCTACATAGATAACTTCACTCTTTTCTATGATAGATATGACCTCTTCAATGGGGACGGAGTACATTTAAACAGGTCTGGAGCCAAGCTGCTCTCTATGAATATTTCTGATACATTGCAAGCCCTCTTTTCATTTCTCCAAAAGCCTGTAAATTGATGCTCTGTATGCCCAAGTTCTACAGTAACTCAATTAACTCACCCCCTTCAACTCTCTCCCCAGCCCAGGCTTGGGCAGCTTAGTAATAAAAAATAGTGCCCCGCTAATATCTTCTTCAATTTTATCATCAAAGTTACCTCTACCATTTCATCCCATTACTACAATAATTAGCAATAGACATCAAAATAGAGCATCTGGTAAAGCAAATTTGACAGACCTCCGACCTTTAAAGTATTACAGTCCAGTAAAATGCCATGGTCATGGGATAAAGATGGCCCTATTTAACATTAGGTCACTTCTCTACAAGTCCTCATCGGTGAGTGACATCATCTGCGATGAGAAATTAGATATTATCTTTCTAACGAGACATGGCTTGGCTCTGATGGAGCGGTAACTTTGGCCGCTGCCTGCCCCGCGGGCTATAGTTTTGTGCACTCAATACGTGAGGGCAAGAAAGGAGGTGGACTGGCAAATATTTTCTCAGACACTTTAAAATGTAAACCTCTGACTCTTGGCAAATATTCATCATTTGAATACCAGGCCACCATACTTGAGAGTAAATCCCCTGTGCTAATAATTACTATTTATTGTCCTCCAAAGCTCTAAAACCTTATTTTTAACAGAAATAGCTGAACTTTTATCTATCTGTTCCACTAACTACGACAGAACCCTGATAACAGGCGACGGAAACCTTCATGTGGAGAATGTATCAGATACTGAAGCTGTGGGCTTCCTACAGTTGTTGTACTCTTGATTTTATTCAGCATGTTGTCGGCCCAACACATAAACACGGCCACACCCTGGACTTGGTGATCTCTAGAGGTATGAGAATCACTGTCGACAAAATTATTGAAAGGCCGGAGCTATCTGACCACCATCTGCTATGTTTTAGTATGACTGTCCCTGATCTTGAGAAAAACAGCACAGACTATACTATTAAAAAACGTTTCTTTAGCCCGTCAGCAGCCAGTGAGTTCCCTAGTCATCTGGCATGTGTGCCCCCCCCTACCTGAATCTTCCTCAGTAAATGATATGGTTCAACATTTTAGTCTTAAAGTAAGGTCAGCTCTCGACAAAGTGGCTCCCTTGAAAACCAAGAGGAGACATAAAGCCAGAATAACACCCTGGATCACCGAACATATGCGTTCACTTAAGAGGGAATGTCGTAGAGTGGAGCGAGTTTGGAGAAAAACCAAGCTCACTGTCCACCTACAGTCTTTAAAGCAATCTACAGTTGCCTACAACAAAGCCATGCGTCTGGCAAGACAGACGTATTTCTCAGGCATTATTAATGAGAATAAGACAAATGCCAGAGTTTTATTTTCCACCATTGAACATCTTTTAAATCCCCCCAGTCCTACAAGCAGTCGCTCGCTGCCACTAAAGATAAGTGTAATGAGTTTGCATCCTTTTTTGATAATAAAATTCTTAACATTCGTGCTAGTATTGTGAGTGATGCTCTTAGCACAAACTCTCAAACTACAAATGCCGCTAGTGGTGCTATATGCAACAGGATAAATCGCTCCAGGGGAAGTCTAACATTGTTCTGTGAATTGATGAAGTGGAACTCCGCAAAACCATATCGCAAATGTCATCATCCTCCTGTCCTTTGGATGCCATTCCCACCCCCTTCCTCAAAGAGGTTTTAGACAAGTGTGATTGGAGATATCCTTAAAATTGTAAACAGCTCTCTCAAATCAGGCGTCTTTCCAGACTCACTAAAATGGCTGTAGTTAGGCCCTTACTAAAGAAACACAACCTTGATCCCTCTGTGTTGAGTAACTATAGACCTATCTCTAATCTCCCTTTTTTGGGCAAGGTCTTAGAAAAGAATTTTTTTTATCAACTGGATGCGTTTTTACAGAAAAATAGGGTCCATAACAAATTCCAATCTGGTTTCCGGAGGGGCCATAGCACTGAGACAGCACTTGTAAAGGTAATTAACGACCTTAGGGTGTCTGCGGACAATAAAGAGGTATCCGTTCTCCTACTCCTAGATTTAACGGCTGCGTTTGACACAATTGACCACACAATTCTAATGCACCGCCTCGAGTATTGGATATGTCTGTCAGGCACGGACTTGTCCTGGTTTCATTCCTACTTAACAGGTAGAAACTACTCTGTCAATCTAGCGAATTATGATTCCGACAAACACACCATCTGTTCTGGTATCCCGCAGGGATCCATTCTTGGCCCTTTATTGTTCTCCCTGTATATACTGCCGCTGGGTGGACTTATTACCAATCATAGAGTTAACTTTCATTTATATGCAGATGATACCCAGCTTTACCTCTCCGTAGCTCCAGACGAGCCCTGTGCTCTCGTGATTTACCCGGTGGCTACTGTCGTATATTTCTAAATGAAAACATGAATAAATGCATGTAAAATGTACAAGGTAATGATTTGAAAGACAAAATGCTGCTTGATAGAAAGGTTATTTAGAACACCATGTGAAAGTAAATGGTATGAGACAAGGAAGGAATTTCAGGTTACAACACGGCAGCTGCTGACTAACCCAGAGGTCAGAAAGGTGACACAGGCTATTTGGAAATCGCCCCTTACACAGTAGAATGCCACTCTAATAGGTAGACTAGACGGTTTTTAGACCTTAAGGATAGAAAGAAAACTATTGGCTTTGTCAGAGAGATTAGTTAGATGGCTTTAGAAAACATTGCAACACATATGTAACCATTAGGATAAAAGTGAGCTGTCATACCAAATCACCTTAGATAAATAGGTTTGGCAGGCATGAAAAGTTGACCATAAGTGAGCCAAATACAAAGACATTGTTTGTAAATTAATGTTAATACTGAACAAAATAATAAGTGATCAAAATAGAGCTAAAACCTAGATTACAGTGTACTTAGAATAGGAAAAACAAACAGTAAGCAATCAAATAAAGTAAAAAGTGGATCCAACTGAAGACAAAACAGTGAGTCACTGGCTAGACAATAGAGGATTATCTTAGTATTCTAAAATGCAATTACAGAATGATAAAGAGTTTGTAGATGGAAATAGCTCATGTTGTATTATCTAGAGATCAAGAGCCAGTCTGTCTCCCCATAGACTATGAAAACGGTTGTGTCAGCAGAAGAAATTGTGTAACATGTGGACACAGGACACCAACAGACAGGTTTCTGCTGGAATGTGGACCAAAATAAGAAAAGCGTATGGACGTGAACAGACAGGCAGGGTCTCCCCCCTCCCTCTCGCTCTCTGTCTCCCCCCTCCCTCTCTCTCTCTCTCTCCCCGCTGATAAAAAGGGCGAATGGCGACTCACTAGAGAGAGGACTCACACCAAAAGGGGACCTGGAGAGACAGACAGACCTGGAGCGACACACACACCCGGTGACACTCAGAGGAGACGGAGAAGGATCCCTGCAGAGCCAAGCCGTGACACAGAGGGACTGAGACCCGATGACAGACGAAATCGCTTCGCATCAGGAGAAGCGCTGACACACCAGAACGGACCTGAAGACCCAGAGACATGGGGACAGACGATGACAGAGATCGAATCGCAACTGGAGCGCTGAAAACCTCCACCGACAGAGGGAGACTCGCGACTCGACTCGCCACTCAGGCTACTAAAGAGCCGATGACTCAGAGAGCCATTGAGACCAGATGACCGAGCCGAGGTTCATAGCGGACTCCGCCGATACGAAATCAAGCACTCCCGGCCTGATCGACGAGGAGACCAGGTTGTCTTGACAACCAGACCAGCGAACCACAAGAGAGGAATCGGTGTTGGCCATGGACAACCTAAGACAGCGAACAGCACCGAGAGAAGACAACAGCCAAATGAAAGAGACGATGTACTGTTTTAATTCCTAAAGCTGTTTTATTAATAAACACCGCCGCCCGTTGATTTTGACCATATCGTCAGTCTCCTCTTACTTGAAACCGAACATCTGAAAATACCTAAAACCATGCAGAGGAAAGGGTGAAATAGAACACTATACGATCAATGAACTTAGATAAGAGATACATGAATTAAGAAGATACACTTCAATTGGTGCCATGACCCGTCCTGCATTTGGCCAGTACCGGTTGAAAAACGACAGCAGCCACTTCTCAAGGACACGGAGAGGTTCTCTCCCCCTCATCGATGCTCTCTACGACTGAGGACTGAGGATCGTCACCGTTGCGACCGAGGCCAGTGGGAATAGGTAAGTAGTACTAATGTGTTTAAAATTGGTAAATGGTCGAAGCAGTCTCGCATTTTGGGGTTGCTATTGCATTAGGTAGAAATGAGTTGTAAATGGACCAGGATAATGTTGGTGTTGGAGGGGTACCGGGGTCCAGGTTTCACAACCTGGCTCTGGTCTCAGCCACACACCGGCGCTACACTTAGAGATGTTCAGTTAGGATGCCTATAATTGGTACAAGGCCAAGTGAGGAGAGGAAATAGATGTCTGTATTTAGTTATATCAGTTTAGGGGATAGGCTTGGGATTAGGTAAATTATTTGAGGGTACCGGCGTAGGAGCAGTAGAACGGAGATTAGTCACAGATAGCGGGAAGTGGGACTGTGCGTGACGTAGTGGTTCATAAGAAGGGTAAAAAGGAGTAGTCAGATCTTAAAGAGTAGCGAAGAGATAAACCGTGGTAGTGCAGGGCAGCCTGGTTCCACGAAGAGATAAACCGTGGTAGTGCAGGGCAGCCTGGTTCCACGAAGAGATAAACCGTGGTGAAGTACGGGGTAGCCTGGTTCCACGAAGAGAAAAGAGAGACAGAGAACAGGGAGATGAGAAGAGGTTAAGGGTTCGGGCTAGAATACTGTAGAAACCACACTTAGAATCGGTGCGACGGAGTAATAGACTTTGGAAGACGTTCCATAAGCGAATTACCACTTCTAATCCGACGTCATTTAGGCTCAGATTGGCTAAGGTCGATATCTGAAGAAACATCAAGCCGCGTGGATGAATGCAAGGGGCTCTACGGGTGGCGGGGAGTACGGTCGAACACACGATTTTGCCATATAAACTCCGATATAAGCCAACATAGGGCGCTGCTGAAACTTTCACGGGCTACAATACATGAATGGAGTGGGTTTCTCAGGGGTATAGCAAGTCGGACTCAGTAGATATATGAAGCACTTTGGAATTAAATACTGCACGGGGGATTAGAGAATAGGAGGATATTGTGTGAAAAAAAGCAAGGAGATGCGTTTGGAATGATTGTGTACAAATGAATAGTATGCTTGTGAATGAGACATTGTTTTGCTAAGTATATGTGTTTAAATGGATGGATGTTAGGAGCTCTGAGTAAATGTCAAGGTATTTTTTGTATTATTATGAACCAGCTGGTGGCCAAGGCTGCAACGGAGAAACCACACCCCTGTCCTGCCAGCATTAGCTGGCGCGACGCGACTAACGTGTGGACGCTGTGTTGCGTTTTCGGGTGAATTGAATGAATGACATGTGAGATGGAACCTAGGAGATGTGTAATGTGCGTTGAAATTTTTCAAATCGGGGCTGTAGAAGTTTAAAAGTAATGTAGTAAAGATCAAAGAAAACGGGGATTTTAGAGCTGGTGACGTCATAGGGAGCGTCGGAGCTTGGGGTGCGTTAGATTTGGAATAACGGGGCTAGATCGGGAGCGTTAGATTTAATATACGGAGCCGGCCGGGGCTAAGCGGGCGAGCATGCTAGAATAAGGATAATAATATAGGTTCTGTGAACGGGGGCTTAATAGGATTAAAGTTGTGTTACGGGGTATAGCTGGGGTTGTGTAAACGTTGCGATGTGTTGTCCCGCTCGGATCAACAGGAGAAGGGGCCGTTTAGGAGGAGTGATGTTGGGTGCTAAGCTAAGCTGGTGCTAGCGGCACTGAGCTAACGAAGCTAAGATGCTAAGCTACCTGTGCTAACAAAATAGCATGATTGAACTCTCGGGGAATCTCGCGTGTTGCTACTCTTTGCTAGTGCGGGATCTTAGAGAGGCGATGGACAGGTACTTCCGGTGTAGAGGGTTCTGGGAATTGTAGTTTTGTGGTTGAGGTGGAACGTCGAGTTGACGTCTTGGGGTGGTTTACGTGATGACGCACTTGCGGGGGAGGCGTGGGCGCCTCCTACAGGAAGTGGTGAGTGCTGTAGTGCGTTGGTGGTGATGAGCGTACGTTCCAGTGGAGGGCGCTGTTGCCTCTTTTATAGTTTCACCTTTACAGGTGAATCGAGGTGCTGTAGGCAGTAGAGAAGGGTTTGTAATTATTATAGGTTTTGAAGCGCGGCAATCTGTGGGGATTTATAAGTTCTTTATGTTCGGTTTTAACTGTTGTTGATGATGGGTGTGTTTACTGGTTTGATTATGAATCTGTATTTGTTATGGGCCAAGTATGGTTGAAGTGAGAGCAGCGGCGTTTTGTGATAGGATTGGCGTAAACCCCCCCCCCCCCCCCTTTTTTCCTCTGTCCCTCCCTCCCTCCCTCCCTTTCTCCCTCCCTCCCTCCCTCCCTCCCTCTCTCCCTCCTTCCCTCCCTCCCTCCCTCTCTCCCCCCTCCCGCCCCCCTCCGCTCCATCCCTGTCTCCCGGCTTAACTTTGTGAGGGGACAGGTGCACAAAGGGAGTTTTGTTTAGGATAGATTGCCTGGTTGATTGATTGATTGAAAAATTTTATTAACAGATTGTAGAATGGGTACAGTACAGTACGGCTCAATACACACAATTGTTAAGGGTATGCAGACCGGGGAGAGACTTTCGTCTTGTTTACATCAGGGTCCCCCATTTTCAATTCATCATGGGCGTGGAGTATTGGTTATATTAGAATAATGTTACTTGCTAAAATAGGATTACATGAGGATAAATAGAATATTCATGGTTATTCTTTTGGTCTGATTAAAGTTAAGGTTGATTTAGACGGTTTTGGTAATAGTTAATGTTGCATTGTGTGCCCCCCCCCCCCCCCCCCTTTCCTCCCCTTAGTCCCTGTATCCCTGTATCCCTCCTTCCTTTTTTCTTTTCCCTTCCCTGTCTCTCCTTGTATTTCGCCATCCCTAGATTGCGGCGTGTGTTGTGGGCATTTGGTTGTAGGTTTATTTGTACTGCGTTGGTATTATGTATGTGAAGCAGGTACCGGATGGGCGTTGGACTGTCTAGGTGCAGGTGGTGGTAGGATAATTTGTAATATTCTTGGTGTGATAAAGCTTGGGGTGTTTCCGTTCAGGTTCGAAACTGAAGGGAGGACGCTTTGGGCTGTGGGTTGACGGTTCCTTGTGTATTCAGAGAACTGGGAGGATATTGCGGTGGCATAGTGCGGGTGTCCGTGAAATTATTAACGTGGCCAGCTGTACTATGTGTCGGTCAGGGTTTTAGTGATCTAAGTTGCTAAAAGTTTATTGTTTTCCCTGATTAGGTGGTTGGTAGCAGTAGCAACACTGATTAATTTTTATTAAGTGTTGTGGGGGGTAATGGTTGTGTGTAAGGATGAATGAAATGGATGTAGTATGAGAAGTGAAGCGAAAGCGAATAATACATTTAGTCGATACGCTAATCGGGCATTTAAAAGTAAGAAATAAGGTTAGGATGAACAGATTCATCAAGCAAAGAGAGATAAGAATCAGATGAAGGACCAGGTTTACAAAGGATTATTAGACAAATGGATAGGAAGGGGATTAATGATTATATTTCCCAGGAAATCAGGTGGAGAGAGCACACATGGGGATTGGAAAAACTCCAGTGTTCCTGTTGAAGGAACGGACAAAAATCAAGATAAGCTGTATCGTTATTTTTTCAAGCAAATCACACTGTGTCTCTTTAAATATATTAGTATAGTGTTGCCCGACATTTCCAATGCATAACGAAGAGTGGAAATAATAAGGGAAATGCCACTGTATTAAGTCTGGATTTCTGCTTTCTTTCTATACAGATGCTCGGCCGGACAGGTGCTCTAACGACTTCCATAACCTTCTAGGGAAAACGGCTTTAATGCGCCTTGGTATAAGTATGAATGATAAGCCAATTATCAATCCTTGTCTGCACAGTAAAATTTTGACAGTGTGAGTGTTTTAACTCAAGTAAGTAGAAAATAGTGTAAGACGGAGAAATTTGTTTTTTCAAACGGTGATTACAAGAGTGTTTTGAAAGTGGAGTGAATGACAGTAACATAGGAAGTTTACCTTAGTGGGACATTTGATAGGAACAACTGAAGCGTTAGATGCAATAACAATAGAATAACAACAACGACAATATGGAAGAGGGCCTTAGTGATCGGGCCATTGGGGGGAGTAGGCCGAGGGCCTCTGCAGACATTTCCCAGATAGACTATACCAGTGATGATCTGATTGATTTGAATATGGACTTCTCTCATGTGACCAGTACGACAGAAGGACTTGGAATGATGACTTTGATTCCAACACAGGGGAGTGAACCAGTGACAACGGTGTTACTCCAACCAGAACCGATTCAAGCTGGAGTGTCCATTGCAGGCGACTGCGGTTTAACCAAGGGGCAGAAAAAGAGACTGAGGTTACAGCCGTCCCACGAAGTCCACTCTGGCCGGATGGCTGGGACTGAGACCGACAGCAGGTATGGAATACACGAACAGTTTCTACAGCCCACCCAGGGACGGCAAGCCGCCCGTGCTGAGATGGGGGAAGAGGCAGCATACTATAGACAACAGAGAGCGTTTGTGACGGCGTTCGAACAACACGAGGCAGTTCATCGAGATCTGATGAAGACACAGCTGGAGATCGGTCAAGCCGCACACGAGACTCAGAGACTGGGACGGGAACTGGCGAGAAAGACTGTGCTACTAGAAGCGACAGCTGTTGAGATCATGCTTCGGGCGTCTGACCTAGGCCGCTGTGATCAAAGAATGCCCTGTGCTCTGTTGCCCGGACAGGGAACTGGGCCGCAACAGGGTGAACAGAACCGCAGGAGGGGTGAGCTTCCAGGCCCCTCCCAACAAGAGAAGGCCCGAGGAGAGGCAGCAGAAAAGGACAGGTATGCCCCTCTCTCCTCCAGGCAACAGGACATGCGACCAGAGGACAGGAGAGGGGTGGACCTGGCGAGGACTGTGGGAGGCCAGCCGAGAGACTGTGGGAGTCGTGGTAAACTGGGTGAACTGGAACCCCTAGGATGGCCGGCGTCGGCTGTGTGCTGGGGTTGTGGGGAGGTTGGCCATTTCGCTCGGTCATGTTACAAAGGGTGGAGGCCTCAGCGAACGTCCAGTAAGAAGCAAGAGTCCAAACAGGGTTGCTGGGGATGTGGAGAGTTGGGACATTGTCAGAGGGGGTGTCTGCATAGGTCATAGGTTAATTAAGAACGAGGCAGGAATGCACAAGCGGAGCTAATAGTGCTGGGGAAAATAGAGTTATTAATAAGTTAAAATGGGAAGAAGGACTGATTGGAACAAAAAATAGAATAAAAAAAATATAGGAGCGTTGATACATTAGATTATGAGTGGAAGCGACTAAGATGGATGTGCAACTAACAGGGAGAGATGAAATGACTGACAGATGCATGAGCCAATCATACTAACAGTTAATTAATAGACAAATCATGGGTTTTCCTTTTTTCTACAGTGTGTCTGATCAACTCTTGCTGTGGCAGTGAGGAAAACGTAAGGGAGAATGGTATGGTGGACGATTTTTGGTATCTCCCACCTGTGCAGCCTGGCCCGGCTGCACAGATTGGAGAGAGAGAGAAAAATGGTCACCGCAATGGCTCTTGTGGTCATGTGAACTCTGAACCAGAAGGTGTCAGAGAAGAGTTAAATAGTTGGTTTTAGACAGGAACAATGGAACACATAATATTAGACAGAGTTAGAAACAAAGGACTATTTATAGTAGTGATTACAATACTTGATCAAAGGGTGGTCAAGGTTGAATAAAAAAAAAAAAAAAAAAAAAAAAAAAAAACAACAATATTATTATTTCATTACTTATTTTATTTCTTTTTGGATTTCTAATTTTGCTGTCTTAGTTTTGCGGGGGTATTTATGCCTCTAGATGATAGTTTAATTCTGTTGGATGGGTGTGTAGCATGTAGGCACTCACAATTTTTTGTTTATTTACGATTTTCTTTGTTTTTGTTTGACTATATTTTTTTAGGAACTGGCTGGCTGAGGGGAGTTCTCTCGCCGGTCAGGGATAGCAGGTGGTTGTGACACAGCGGGACTGGTAGGAAGTCTGATATAATGAGCTGGAAACTGGAAATGGACGGGAGCTGGTTCATGGGTTGTTTTCCGCTCATTAAGACTCCAGATGTAGAATCTGGAGGGTTGTGTCACTTTTTGGGTTATGGTAAGTGTTGGGGGAACATATTTCTCTGTCTATAAGAAAGCTCTGTAGGTTGTTGGTCGCAATTTGGCCAGTTAGTGTTCATGTAGGGTGCAGACATGTGAATTTGATGATTGACTTATGGAGGACTCTGCACCGGCTTGTTGAAAGCTGGCGGAGTGTGTGTGATGTGTGTTTAAAGGGACTGTGGTTTGTTGACCATGCACATAGGTTCTGTTGGTGATTGGCCTCGTCTAGAGCTGACTGTCCGGACCGAGGAGCTGTCGGGAAACGAGGTATTTGGAAGTGAAATAATGGTTATTCCACTGTCAAGGGTGGAGGTAGTTGTGTTGATCTTGAGATATTGAATCTAGTAAAACAGTACAGCACAAAAAGAAATGAGACAAAGATGATTTGATTGAATGCTAACGTAAGAAGCTGTGAAATACATAGATAATGAATTGGAGAAAAATGTATTGTCAAAATGCAGAACAGTAAAGATGTATCTGTGAAAATAACTGTTTCCAATCTATTGTGTGTTTTGTAAATAATAATCCAAAATGCAAAAAGGACAGAGGGAAAATCGATTCCTTCTGTGGAAAATCGGAGCAGTACCAGAGACCTGCATACAACGAAGAAAGAGGCGGTGATTAGCACAAAATACAACAAGAAGAAACAAAACGGTCAAAAACGAGTTAGCAGTAAAGGCCTTAGGAGGTTTAAACAGGGATAACTGACAGGGATGAAAGCAAAGGATAATTGAGGCCTCAGTGGTCTTTTTAAGGAGTAAAAATGATTTATGTTGCTTGTTTGAATTTCCCTCAAATGTTTAGAGAGTTAATCTTTTAGTGGTGTGATGTATTAATCTTTTCTTGCAGAGTCCATTACACAAAATAGACATTTAAGCTAAGTACATGGATAAATATAGTCTTAAACGAAAAGAAGCTGAGAATGGTACGATCATCTCTTTGCATAGAGAGACGGACCTAGACTGGATGTCATAATAATAACTGATAATGTATATAAACTGTGAAAGGAGGGAAAGGTAGGTGAAATGATGATTTTGTAACTGTACAGATGGAAAGGGGTTTTGTAGTTTGATTTGGGTCAATTTTGGATTTTTTTTGAAATTTTGAAAAATATTAGCAAAAATTATGGATATGATTTTTAACATGGTTTAATTTAGAATATTAATGTTGTATAGGAGGTTATTAAACCCCCTAAGGGTGGATTGTCGTATATTTCTAAATGAAAACATGAATAAATGCATGTAAAATGTACAAGGTAATGATTTGAAAGACAAAATGCTGCTTGATAGAAAGGTTATTTAGAACACCATGTGAAAGTAAATGGTATGAGACAAGGAAGGAATTTCAGGTTACAACACGGCAGCTGCTGACTAACCCAGAGGTCAGAAAGGTGACACAGGCTATTTGGAAATCGCCCCTTACACAGTAGAATGCCACTCTAATAGGTAGACTAGACGGTTTTTAGACCTTAAGGATAGAAAGAAAACTATTGGCTTTGTCAGAGAGATTAGTTAGATGGCTTTAGAAAACATTGCAACACATATGTAACCATTAGGATAAAAGTGAGCTGTCATACCAAATCACCTTAGATAAATAGGTTTGGCAGGCATGAAAAGTTGACCATAAGTGAGCCAAATACAAAGACATTGTTTGTAAATTAATGTTAATACTGAACAAAATAATAAGTGATCAAAATAGAGCTAAAACCTAGATTACAGTGTACTTAGAATAGGAAAAACAAACAGTAAGCAATCAAATAAAGTAAAAAGTGGATCCAACTGAAGACAAAACAGTGAGTCACTGGCTAGACAATAGAGGATTATCTTAGTATTCTAAAATGCAATTACAGAATGATAAAGAGTTTGTAGATGGAAATAGCTCATGTTGTATTATCTAGAGATCAAGAGCCAGTCTGTCTCCCCATAGACTATGAAAACGGTTGTGTCAGCAGAAGAAATTGTGTAACATGTGGACACAGGACACCAACAGACAGGTTTCTGCTGGAATGTGGACCAAAATAAGAAAAGCGTATGGACGTGAACAGACAGGCAGGGTCTCCCCCCTCCCTCTCGCTCTCTGTCTCCCCCCCTCCCTCTCTCTCTCTCTCTCCCCGCTGATAAAAAGGGCGAATGGCGACTCACTAGAGAGAGGACTCACACCAAAAGGGGACCTGGAGAGACAGACAGACCTGGAGCGACACACACACCCGGTGACACTCAGAGGAGACGGAGAAGGATCCCTGCAGAGCCAAGCCGTGACACAGAGGGACTGAGACCCGATGACAGACGAAATCGCTTCGCATCAGGAGAAGCGCTGACACACCAGAACGGACCTGAAGACCCAGAGACATGGGGACAGACGATGACAGAGATCGAATCGCAACTGGAGCGCTGAAAACCTCCACCGACAGAGGGAGACTCGCGACTCGACTCGCCACTCAGGCTACTAAAGAGCCGATGACTCAGAGAGCCATTGAGACCAGATGACCGAGCCGAGGTTCATAGCGGACTCCGCCGATACGAAATCAAGCACTCCCGGCCTGATCGACGAGGAGACCAGGTTGTCTTGACAACCAGACCAGCGAACCACAAGAGAGGAATCGGTGTTGGCCATGGACAACCTAAGACAGCGAACAGCACCGAGAGAAGACAACAGCCAAATGAAAGAGACGATGTACTGTTTTAATTCCTAAAGCTGTTTTATTAATAAACACCGCCGCCCGTTGATTTTGACCATATCGTCAGTCTCCTCTTACTTGAAACCGAACATCTGAAAATACCTAAAACCATGCAGAGGAAAGGGTGAAATAGAACACTATACGATCAATGAACTTAGATAAGAGATACATGAATTAAGAAGATACACTTCACTACAACAACACACAGTGACATGTAGTCACTGTGTGTTGTTGTAGCCACCGGGTAAATTGCGATTTTTTATTAGTTTGTCATGACAAACCAATTACATAATCCAACATATGTGTAAAGGCACAACATATTCCAGTTAACGGTATATTTTTTTAATGATTCGTTACGGCGCAATCAATACTTCCATGCGTTCGGGACCTCCATGTTTTGGGGGTATTCATCAGAAAAATCGGATCCGGGATTCGGCTCCCATCAGTCGGGCAAGAACTGCAGGTTTTCAGCCTCTCTCCTCTCTCCTGGAGCTTAAGGGGGAGCCGTGCTCGGCCAATCAGAGAAACGCGGAAGGTGCTCGGCCAATCAGAGAAACGCGGAAGCGCATGTTGGTTGCCTAAAGTGTTCACGCACCCAGGATGCGATCCCCCTCTGCGTGCCCCCGTCTCCCTATCTCCGGCCGGAGTGATGACTGGAGTGCTGGACGTCCCGTGATGACACCCACCCAGGATGCGACCCCTGCTGGCCCCTCTGCGTGCCCCCCTGTCTCCCTGTCTCCGGCTGTCTCGTGGTGGTGGCCGGGGGGATGCGGCCCTCTCTGCGTCACCTCCTGTCTCCCTGTCTTCGGCTGTCTCGGAGTGGTGGCCGGAGTGTGGAAGGTCCCGGGAGGACGCACCCCTGTGCCTCGGCTGGAGCCGCTATCAGTTCTATCTTTAATCTTATAAAATGTTCAGTTGTTATCACTATCAGCTCTATATTTAATTTTTCAAAATGTTCAGTTGCTATCGCATGCACTCATCTGTGTTTCACTACACACATGGTTGCATGCTTACCAGCTGTTCACCTCTTTTTAATGCAACATGCAACACTAATATCACCGACATCTAAGAAGGGAGATCCCCCCTTGAATTGGCCCTTCTAAGGTTTCTCTCCTCCACATTGCCTGTGGTGCATTTTTTCCTATTGTTATGTTTTAGTGAGTTTTTCCTTACCTTCGCGTGGGGTACGTCTGGGAGTGTTGCATGCATGCATGCATTTATTTTGAGCTTATGGACCTTATGGTATTCTTGTTTTTTCTTGACTTACTGTGTTACTGTGTTTTTTTTCTTCTTGACTTGTTTAAAGAAGACGTGTCTCTGTTAAGCACTTTGAGCTGCACTTTGTGTATAAAAGGTGCTATATAAATGAAGATTATTATTATTATTAAGCAAAACACTTAACCCCTAACTGCTCCCGATGAGCAGGTTGGCACCTTGCATGGTTGCCTTTGCCGTCTGTGTGTGAATGTGTGAGTGAATGGGTCAAATGTGAGGAACAAATTGTAAAGCGTTTTTGGATAAAAGCACTATGTAAATGCACCATTTACCATTTTCTTTTGATCATTTATCTGGCTCTGGTGCAGTGTTACTATGGTTTGGACCATGTATACACATTGAATTTCACATTGAATTTCCCCCAAGGGATTAATAAAGGAAGGGTTGACTTGAGCCAATAGGAGTACAGCACCTTCTAGACTTGAACCATTGAGAGTACAGCACCTTCTAGACTTGAGCCAATAGGAGTACAGTACCTTCTAGACTTGAGCCAATAGGAGTACAACACCTTCTAGACTTGAGCCAATAGGAGTACAACACCTTCTAGACTTGAGCCAATAGGAGTACAGCACCTTCTAGACTTGAGCCAATAGGAGTACAACACCTTCCAGACTTGAGCCAATAGGAGTACAACACCTTCTAGACTTGAGCCAATAGGAGTACAGCACCTTCTAGACTTGAGCCAATAGGAGTACAACACCTTCTAGACTTGAGCCAATAGGAGTACAGTACCTTCTAGACTTAAGCCAATAGGAGTACAGCACCTTCTAGACTTGAGCCAATAGGAGTACAGCACCTTCTAGACTTGAGCCAATAGGAGTACACCTTCTAGACTTGAGCCAATAGGAGTACAGTACCTTCTAGGCCCCAGACTGGCAGCCTCCAGTAAAACAACTGTTTGAGGTTGTGAACATGAAAGCGCAACCAGTCACGGTTCCTAGTT
This sequence comes from Notolepis coatsorum, assembly GCF_963971535.1. Taxonomy (NCBI): domain Eukaryota; kingdom Metazoa; phylum Chordata; class Actinopteri; order Aulopiformes; family Paralepididae; genus Notolepis; species Notolepis coatsorum. Next base: position 29,721,377 of record NC_140176.1, on the reverse strand, counting down.
GACCTCCAGCTGTGAGAGGAAATGGTTGTGGTTCCATTTAGCAGAATGAGGTATTTAAGTGGTTGCTCCTGGTGAGTTCTAGGGCATTAAAAAGTGCCTCTACCAGGACTGAGACGACGCGTCAACATAATCCATGATGGAAACACGTCCACCGGCATACTGTGCAATGCAAGATGGCTGCATCCGGTCACAGCATGGATTCCCCCAGAGAAGCTGCAGCTAAAAAACCTCACCCACCATCATCTCAAGTGTGGGAGTATTTCAGATAGAAACCCAACAATGTGGTGTTCTGTACGCTTCTAACTCAAACTCATCACAGCTATGTAAGAACATTAGGAGAAGTATCGAGGAGAACTTTGTCAAGATGGCAGCGTGACAGCAGAGTGAGTTGTTTACTTGTTTACCTTGTGTCCCCATGCGGAATGTGTTTATTTCAGCCGGAGGCGGTGTTGCAACGCTGAATGTAACTCCTTTAATATTCATCACCACAACTACACAATACAGTACGTTACTTGAAAGCTAGAATGAATGCCGGTGGCAGGAAGTGCCACCGCCTAAATCAGAATGTTCGATGTTCTAGAATGTTCGGCTATGACATCATCACAAACGTTCCAGAATGTTCGGGCGGAACTAATGTTTCCTAACAATAGTTCCGTGGGTGAATTATGTACCATTACAATCACTACACAATGAACATTTATTTTCTAAATGTTTCTTCATCGCCCACATGTAATTTCTGTTCCGCTGCTGTTATGGTGATTTACTCCATGCGTCGTTGCAATTCAACACAAAACAATGAATGTACTTGAGGCTACGACTGACAGACTGATGATACAGCGACCATGCATATTTGAGGTGAAAGAAAGTTATTGATTTGGGGACAATGAGATGTAGCTAGCTAGCATAACGTTTCTAACAACACATCACTGGCATCAGTCAGATGACACATGGTTGTCAATCAGTTGCTAAGGTAAGGCAGAGGGATGATAATGAAAGTCAGCAGTGAGCAAAGCATAAATAACATTTCTTTATATTTTTATGTTGAAAATATGAATAAATGGGACATATTTTTGTCTTTGGCAAGTGGCCATGGTATAAGTGGGATAATACCTGCATGGTATACGCATGGTATAAGCGAGGTGTGCGGTTATCAAAAAAACAATGCACTTCTTGGAGACAAGAGCCCCGCGCCATGGATTCTTTTTTGATAACCGCACAGGGATAAAACCGCTATGTATGTATGCATGTATAACCGCACCTCATTGTCTTTTATCCCTTACGTATACTGTACGATAAGAACTTGGTCTATATAGGCGGCTACGTGGCGTATTGGGCAAGGCGCTCGCCACGAATGCAGAGACGCTGGGCTCGCCTGTTCGAGCCCAGCGCTCCACATTGCTTTCAGTTTAGCTGGTCGTTCATACTAATACACATTGGCCGTATTAGGGGGTGGGAAACTGATGGGTGGGGATCGGGCGTTGTGGACAGCGACTCCTACAGGTCGGTTGGTGCGCCTGCGCAGTAGGATCAGGAAGTGTCGGGGGCAGCGTGAGCCTCCCACGCGTTACTCCTCGCCACTGAGAGATCGAGCTGCGCATGTTAAAAGATGCGACTGCTGTTACCTCAAGTACCGGAGGGGACTTGTGCTATGTATGACTTAGTCCACATTGCAGCCGGCTTGTGGGAGGCAAGAAACAGCGTTCGTGACAGGGGAGGGTTGAATTGGATGATATGAAATTGGGATGGGAGAAAATATAGAAAATGGGAGAAAAAGTGGATACAAAAAAAAAAAAACATGGTCTATATACATTTTGACTGTTTTTGAGAGTTTAATATGGAACATGAAGAATGTCCCATATGCTAGCGCACTTTAGCCTAACTTAGCATGGGACAGACGGACATTCCCATGTGCTGTGATAAGGTAGCCTACTTTAGCTTAGCATAGCTAAAAGTAGCCTGATTGATTATTCATTCTGAAATCAATGAAAGGATGATGAAGCAATAAAAGATGGTAAATAGCTTTTATTTTCTGAATGCCTGCTTGACGCAGGCCAGGTTTTTCTAGCACCCCATTCCACACTGGGAGCAGTTCCAGGAGTCCCGGCCGACCACCATTCACCACGTGTGCCCACGCGGGACGAGGCAGTGTGCCGGACCGATACAAGATGGCGAGCCAACCCACTGAACCTCTGATATAGATCAAGGCTAATGCCGGCCTGATTCGAATACCCCTGTTGCTCAACCCCTGTTGCCCCAACAGTCCGGTAGGATTGAACTGATTGAACTTGAGTCATAAGAACTTCCAAGGACCATATCCTTTTCTATGACACAAACTGATTGAACGAGAATACAAGGACTTCCAAGAGCTTCGACCCTGTTCACCTTTTGTTATTTTGATATTGTATTTGATTTGATTTAATTTGATATATGGGTACTGATATTCTCCTATAAGAAGGGAGAATTAAAGGGTAAATACACCCAGTAAGATACTTGAACCATTGATGACGTATTGATTATAGTTGAATCACTGATGGTTCTCCTGTAAAGGAAGATGGTTTAAGGGTAAATTCACCTAATAAGGTATTTGCATTCCTATAACCTGGAATATTTCTATTGGTACTTTGTTTGTGTTACACCTTCAAAGGAAGAGTTTAAAGGAGCATTTCACCTAATAAGGTATTTACATTCACTGCACACTTAAAGGTTTAAATTAATATGTTTAAACATTTACCTATTGAAATGATAAACTGATAGTGTTTACTAATGATGAACTGATATAGTTTACTGATGATAAAAGGATACATCCAATATCCAACCTTGAACCTAGCTTTTAGCTAGAGATAACCTCAGAGACGTCTGAACCAACCCTAATGTGTTGATCCAATCAACCTAGGACTTGATATCGAACTAACCCTCCCGAAAGGAGAGGTTACTGAAAGAACCAAAAAGGGATACTTCAAACCACTACTTGTACTTTACGTCTGTATGTATTATTACTGTCTAGCTAGTGCACTTTTAATTAAAACACCTGTCATTGTTATAGCTCTGTCTCTGGTCTACTATTTTTTAAATTATGCATATTACTTCTCTCCTCATTCAAACCTAGAACTGTGCCCGTGGCGAACAGCTGTTACTGTTAGTGACACAAGTGCTACACGTCATCTCGCGTCGTCCAGACTCCGTTGACAATCTGCGCATGTGTATGGGGAGTAGGTGCTGGAAAAGGGACTTGATCTCGGCCGATTTAGTTCTGATCGATTAGGAATGGGTCACGCCGTGTTCAGGAGATTCAGGCGCATACAAGTCTATTCGATCATGTCTCTAGCACCCCCACAGCCGTAGCTGAAACCACTTACATCACGGCTCTCGTCCACATTCATTCATATGCTCCCCCCGCTATCTCCTCCCCGATTTCAGAATCCCGGAAGTGTTGCGGTGGTCTATTCGCATGCGGTGAGATTCCTTCCTGCATCCGCATCAACGACAAAACCACCAAGTACACAATTAATGAAGACAAATATCGCAGTATCCAATATAACCTTTTATTAATAATTCCCCTAGCAAAATAATTAAAAACATGCACTTGCTTTTTCATAAAAAAATATACAAAATGGAAACACTTTAACAATGCAAAGTGCTAGTTAAATATTTCCATTTGAAAATGAGAAAAATTACTTATTCCTTGATATGGAATACACTGTACATTTGTATTTCTTGCTTGGCCAGGGAAAGCCACATCTTTTAGCCCCAAAGGCAGCCTGCTGGTACACGTATACGATACTAACAAAATAAAGGATGAATACTAAAAAAAAAAAAATTAAACAACGGATGAAAAAACGCCCCACAGAAAAGACTGTAAAGCAAACCATTTGCAACAGCTTTAAAACACTGACGATAGTGGCTGAACATTCACACTACATATCAACTGATAACTTCAAACATTGTACTAACAAAGTGCAGGTATTTGGGAGGAGGGGGGGGGGGGCACAGTTGCTCTTCAAAATACCACGTTAAATTAATTTTAATAAGATGATGATGATGATGGTGATTATTATTATTATTAATAAAGGTGCCTTTTATAACATTCAGCCACTAGATGTCGCACTAGAGCACCAGCGTGTCATTTATCCAATCAGGTGCATTCCACGTGGGGAAATGGGACCCACTCATTTTGGACCCACCAAAATTCTTTAAATGATAGTCATTAATCAATAATCTATTTTGGGGGGGGGGGGGGGGGGGGGCTCTGTGGATGTATATCTTTTTTAATTGATTACTTTACACAAAATGTTTATCTATAGCACCTTTATTATTATTAGTAGTGGTAGTAGTAGTAATAATAATAATAATAATAATAATAATAATAATAATAATAATAATAATAATAATAATAATAATAACAACAATTATAATATAAACGTACATTAAAAAAAAGCTTCTCCATTTTCTGCATGGCTACAGTATTTTTTTTTTTTATCTACTTTTTTCTCCTCCCTTTTTCTGTATTTTTCTCCCATCCCAATTTAGTCGTTATGTCAATTCCCCCCTGCCCTTCCTGGTCATTGCACGCATTTGCCCCCCACTTGCCGGTCTAGGGAGCCCTGAAGTCCATCACATGCTTCCTCCGACACATGTGGAGACAGCCAGCCGCTTCTTTTCACCTGACAGTGAGGACTCTCACTGGGGAAGTGTAACACGTGGGAGGCTCACACTACCTTCCCCAGTTCCCTCCCTCGCTGTGCAGGCGCCCTGACCGACCTGTAGGAGTCGCTGTTTACAACGATCAGGACCCACCCCACCGGCTTTCCACCCACTGACACTGCCAATTGTGTCAGTATGGACGGCCGACCAAGCTGTACCGCTGGCAGTTGGATTCGATCCCACTGTCTCTGCGGTGGTAGACAGACGCTTAGTCCGCTGCGCTACCCGGCCCGCCCGGCTACAGTATTTTCATATAGTCTTCTGTCACTTCCTCAAACAGTGACTGGTCCTTCAGTGGCTGAAAGGTTCAACTTGTACATTGTACATCCATATTGTTGATGGGGAAAAGGTTAAGTTTCCCTATCAACAATGTAACACAGTGAAAGGCAATAAAAATAACCCTGTACAGCATATTACAGGCAGGGAGGCGTAGTAAACATAAAAACAACTGGATGAATCGTGGAAGCTGGTGTAAAATTCACAGCTGGAAACCATTCGAGTTTCTTCTGGTGTCGTTTGGATTTTTGACGGTAGTGGTTTCCCTTATGACCCAGATGTATAGCTTGATGAAAGGTATGAACTCCATCTTTGCATCTTCAGCAATAGTCAAAGGATGAGTGTAGTAGCTTACCATAGCAACCTTGTCTAAACCCTCACTGGTGCAACACACGTTACGAATAACACCACTAGTCAAATGATGGGTGTAGTAACATAACAACCTTGTCTGAGCCCTCACTGGTGCAACACACGTTACGAATAACACCACTAGTCAAATGATGGGTGTAGTAACATAACAACCTTGTCTGAGCCCTCACTGGTGCAACACACGTTACGAATAACACCACTAGTCAAATGATGGGTGTAGTAACATAACAACCTTGTCTGAGCCCTCACTGGTGCAACACACGTTACGAATAACACCACTAGTCCAACAGACAGCTGGAGGGAGCACTGGACGGTCTGGACCTACAGATTAACACCAGTCTTCTACTAAACAAACCATGGACATGTTCATCTTGTAGAGTTGTCCATATAAAGCAACTCTTAAGGCACTTTAGATAACAGCAGAGGTCTCCCATGTCCATACGGGAGCAGACAGAATCATGGCACCAACGTCTCAAAGGATCTCCAAGAAAAGACAATGAAATATATTTAAATTCCCCTACATCTCCTTCTCTTTTTACAACACATACAACCTTCTCTTGGCCATTTCCTGGTTGTTAGACAAGGTAGGTAATTTAAATACTTCACTTACAAACACAATACTGTTCCCACAGCATAATATTGATGTAATTAAGAGATTTGCTGAAGAAAATACTTTTTAAATGCGTAGGTTTATAAAATAGGCGGAGATAAAGCTCGTCCGTGGTTTGACTGCCCCATGGTGGCGCAGGGTTTATTGAGTAGGACACCATCAACAAGACCTTCTGATAGCAGGGTTGTTTGAGTAGGACACCATGGCTCAACAAGACCTTCTGATAGCATGGTTGATTGAGACTGCAATTCTAAACTGGCCCCTGTAAATGTCCTAACACAACCCCCCCCAATGTACAGTAAATGACCAAGTATGGTCTTGTCAATATTCCAATGTACAGTTTTGCTTGTTCAGTTGTACAGTGTGTGTCCCCCCACTCCTCCTACCCAACCTCCCCCCCCCAACCTCCTCCAATGTACAGTTTCTATGTCAAATGTATATACTCTCTTTTCTGGACTCTCTCGTATCACAAACAGTACTGTATTTGCAAATCTGGTATGTCATAAATGTATAGATGTAGCAGTACTGTCTATCTGTATGTCATGTATGTCATATATGTTATGATGAATTGAAAATGGGGGACCCTGATGTAAACAAGACGAAAGTCTTTCTCTGGTCTGCATCCCCTTAACAATTGTATGTATTGAGCTGTACTGTACTGTAACCATTCTGCAAAAGAAAAATCAATCAATCAATCAATCAGTAGGACACCATCAACAAGACCTTCTGATAGCATGGTTGATTGAGTAGGACACCATGGCTCAACAAGACCTTCTGATAGCAGGGTTGATTGAGTAGGACACCATGGCTCAACAAGACCTTCTGATAGCATGGTTGATTGAGTAGGACACCATCAACAAGACCTTCTGATAGCATGGTTGATTGAGTAGGACGTGAAAAAAGTAGTAGAACGCGCTCACCTCACTAGACTTGACACTGGGTGCTGTAACCTCTAATATCATACATAAAAATAGGAAAACAAGGTTGTCACTTCCTATGTTGTCACTTCCTGTTTGTCTTGTATATACTAGGGTCACTTACCCTTCATGCTTCATGCAAGCCATTCTGAAGAAGGTGTGTTCACACCGAAACGTCATGATTACAGGCTGCCAATAAATTTGGAAAAACCTGGAGTGCGTGCCTGGACATTGTTTCCCTATTTTTATGATTGAGTAGGACACCATGGCTCAACAAGACCTTCTGATTTTTTTTTTTTTTAATTTATCCTTTATTTATCCAGGAATGTCCCATTGAGATACAAGATCTCTTCTTCCAGGGAGTCCTGACCAACACAGCACACAACAAGTTTCAACATAAAACAGGGCATTAAACAAAAAACATACAATTCAAATATAAATACAGAGGGTCATTTGTGCAGTGGCAAGGAGCATAATCACATCAACAATAGCATCAGGTAAAACAGTTACATGTTTCATAAAGGGCTAATCGTAGCATACCTTTAAAAGCATTCACAGTAGGAAGTGCCTGTAGACAAAGTTTCACTTGCAGCGTATTCCATAAAAAGGGAGCATAGTGGGAGAATGCAGCTTTACCAAGCTCTGACTGCATCAAAGGAACATTTAACAGCATCCCATTTGCTGCTCGTCTGGTATTAAAAAAGCAAGTATAAAAGGACAGAAGTCTGGAGATATATAAGGGCAGCTTACCTAGCAATGACTTAAGGATAAAAATCAACATGTGTGATTGTCTTCTTTGGTACAGAGAGGACCATCCTAATGACTGATACAAAGTGCAGTGGTGGGTGCGAGAGCCTGCACCTGTTACAAAACGTATGGCAGTATGGTACGCAGAATCCAGCTTTTTAAGCAGGGAGGAAGGAGCATGCATATAGATTACATCGCCATAGTCTAATACAGGCAGAAAGGAACTCTGCACAATTCTCTTCCTGGCTTCAGACGGGAAACATTTCTTTAACCGGAAGAAAAAGCCCAGTTTAGGTCTAAGTTTTCTCAGTAGGTTCCCAATATGAACATCAAAGGCCATCTTTTCATCAATCCATATGCCCAGATATTTATAGGATGCTACTTTGTCAAGGCATGTCCCTTCCAGTGTCAGAATCGGGGGGACAGCTGTATTAGCTCGAGAGCGAGAGAAGGTCATGTACTTGGTCTTTTTTGCATTAAGGACCAGTCTTAGCCTTAGCAAGGAGTGTTGTAGTGTATTAAAAGCATCCTGTAGAAGCTCTATGGCCTGAGTTAAAGAGGAAGCCACTGTGTAAACAACTGTATCATCGGCGTATAAATGAAAACGTGCTGGGTTTATCCCATTTCCTAGTTCATTTATAAAGATGGAAAATAAGACAGGGGCCAAAATAGAACCTTGTGGAACACCTTTGTTTACAGTAAGAGCAGCTGAGGTATAATCTTCTACTGAAACACACTGAGTTCTTTCAGATAGATAGTTTTTAAACCAGCTCAAAGCCATTTTACCAAGACCTATGCAGCCAAGCCTTTGCAGTAGCAATGCATGATCCACAGAATCAAAAGCTTTAGACAGATCAACAAACAATGCTGCACAGTGTTTTTTCTTGTCCAGTGCTTCAATTATGTCATTTGAGACTAGCATAGTTGCTGAAGTAGTACTATGGCCTGATTTGAAGCCTGACTGAGACTCGTTAAGAATATTATGCATGGTTGATTGAGTAGGACACCATGGCTCAACAAGACCTTCTGATAGCAGGTGGTCATAAGTTTTGGAAATGTGAAAAATACAGTGTAAAAATAATGATTGCAGCTCTAAAATAATGTAACATGGATGACTGACCAATGTTTATGATATGTATGGACCAAACAACAACAAAAGCCCATGTTGATCCTTGCACCCGAAATACTGTTTTGTAGTACAGTGGTACAGTGGTTAGTACACTGTTACAGTAAGTTAGTAGGCTACACTGTTACTGCTACACACATGAATGGGCCCAATTCCTTTATTCCAGTATCTGTCTGGACTTCAGACCCACTCAGAACCCTTGCCTTCTCCAGACCTGTTGCTACTACTGTTGCTGCTGCTAGCCCTCTCTCTGTCCCCCTTGCTGGAGGAGTGTCTGGAGGGCTGGCGGTGTTTGCGCTCACGTTGGGGCTTGCTGTGGGCATTGCTGTGGCTCTGCTGCTGGATGTAGCTGTAGTCCTGTGCCTGACAGATGTCCCTGGTCAAGATGTCCCTGTGCAGAGTGTCGGCGTTACCCGCCCCCGCCCTGGTCAAGTTGTCCTCGTTACAGGCTTGCTGCCGGCGCTCCTCCTGGGCGGTGTTGGCGCAGTTCTGGCGGCACGCCATTTTGTCATTGCCGAGGTCAGTGAAGGGCAGCTGTCGGCCATGGTGCTCGCTGGACACCAGAGGTGTCTTGACTGCGACGCTGTAGCCCGGCGGGGCCAAGGGGGCGTTCCAGCTCACTCCAGCCTCTCCGCTCACTCCTCCTCCTCCTCCCCCCGGCAGCCCATAGAGCTGGTCCTCAGAGAGAGGCTTGCGGTGGGAGCGCAGGATGTCACAGATTTGGCCGATTCCCAGGTGGAGCATCTCCCACACGTTGAGCACCAGGCAGAGCAGCGACACAGCGTACATGATGCGGAGGAAGATGGTCTTCTCTGTAGGCCGTGACACGAAGCAGTCCACGCTGTGCGGGCAGGGCTCTAACGAGCACACGTACGTGGCCGACACCGACAGGCCGTAGAGGGCATACTGCCCACACAGGAAGGCCACCTCCAGCAAGGAGCGTGCCAGGAGCTGAAGGACATAAATGCACATCAGGCCGTCCTCCTTGATACGCTGGCGGCCGTCGTGGCGCACCTTGCCACGTCCTTGTCCTCTGCCCCCCTCCCCTCCAGCGTCTCCGCCCCTCTCGCTCTCGACCTCAGCCACTTCGTAGATCATGAGGTCCTCTTCCTGGTCGTCATCGGCCTCTTCCATGCCCCTATGATGCCTCCGCGGCCCCAGGTGATGCTTCCTGGGCCTCCGTGAGGACAGATCGCCCACTCCCCCGCTGCCCGGCTGCTCCTGGGCCCATATCTTGTTGACGGCGTAGCCCAGATACATGAGCGAGGGGGTGGACACCAGGATGATCTGGAAGACCCAGAAGCGGACGTGCGAGAGCGGGGCGAAGGCATTGTAGCACACGTTCTCGCAGCCCGGCTGGAGCGTGTTGCAGGAGAACTTGCTCACCTCGTCATAGTAGATGGACTCCCCGCCCACTGCGGTCAGCACGATGCGGAACACAATGAAGACCGTGATCCAGATCTTTCCCACGGAGGTGGAGTGGTTGTGGATCTCATCCAGCAGTCGCGTCAGGAAACTCCAACTCATGGTGGTGGTGAGGGGAAGGAGAGGCCACCCACAGTCCTTGTCACTCCTCACTCTCAGGGCTTCTGTAGAGGATGAAAGAGAGGGTGCAGATGGTTAAGAGATCCAACTTACCGACGTAAGAGCGAAATCCTTTACATTCGCCCCGGGGGACATTGACGATATCCTCGTCCCCGGTGACAACATGACCAGTGATACTCAACCAGTGGGGTTGAACACCAACGAGATGAAGTTCAACCTTCTCCATACCCACAAAAAAGAAGCTCGACTAGAGTCTCACGCAAAGACATTGAGCGAATACTACCGGGCCGGTAAGATCCCCAGAGGCCTGAGGGTACATCTGGAACCGACCATCGGGAGAGAGAACGAAGAATTTTGCCAAAAATGGTGTTAGATACTCAACCACTGCTCAAAGGACTTGATGTTGCTCATCATCAGACACACCAAAGATGAGCTACCCGCAGTGAAATCCTCAATTGAACGGCAGTCTGAGGAAACCAAGGCCGGGCCAACGCAGGTGGTGAGACCACCACCCGAAAACCTCATCTTCAACCTCTCTTCTCACGTTCTCACTGACACTGAGAAACAGGTATTGACCAAGGGACTGTCGTTTGTTCCAACACCATTAATCGATTTGTTTACTATAAAAAAAGAAATTTTCTGTTTTTTCAGAAATGTTAAACTGAACGCTTTTTTTTTCTAATTCTGAATCCAATATCTTACCAGATCCCAGTGTTAAAGTGTTCAGACCCAAAAGCACTTTCAACCCTATGGTCAACAATCACTCTATTAATGCCTTTTGTAGACTGGTAGAGGATGAAGTTGAGAATCAGTTTGTGGAAAGCGAACAACTGATTAATAGCAAGAGAAAAAACTTCTCTCAAACCGAAAGAAAGGCTGCAGACCAACTAGCCAAGAATAGAAATATCACCATTAAGGCTTGTGACAAAGGCGGTGGAATCTCTATAATGGATACATCTAGATACAGTGAAAAAATTAAAGAGATGTTAACTGACACCAAATATTATAAGAGAATTTGACTGAATCCCAGGAATAACTACAACCTAGAATTGAAACAGATAATCAAAAGAGCTGAAGAAAATAAATGGGTCACTGCAAAAGAAGCAAAATTCCTGGTGGATGAGTTCCCTATCACACCTGTCATCTATGGTTTAGCCAAGGTGCACAAATGTCCAAACGACCCTCCACTCCGACCAATAATCTCGGGGAGAGGGTCCCTCACAGAGAATGCCTCCAAGTTTGTAGACTATCACATCCAACCACTGGTTTGGAAACTTCCCTCGTATATAAAAGATACCTCTGACTTTCTATCTAAACTAGATTTAGTCAGAAATATTGGTGACAGTGATATTCTTGTAACCCTAGACGTTACTTCGCTATATTCCAACATTAACCACAACCTTGGTCTAGAAGCGTTGAACCATTTCCTAGGTAAACACCCAGACCAAACGCCTCCACATGAATTTATCATGGAACTGATGAAATCTACACTGAATAGAAATGTATTTATGTTTGAAAATACCTATTACCAACAGGAATATGGGTCTGCTATGGGATCCCCATCCGCTGCGCCTATGCGTGTTTATTTATGGGTAAGTTCGAGGAGGACTTCATTTACAACAATGCGTTGTATGGACCCTATATCAAATACTTTGTTCGATTTATCGATGATGTTTTCATGGTCTGGTCAGGAAATGAGACAGAGCTGTCATCCTTTTTGTCTTATTTGAACTCTTGTAGAATCCATCACTTTTAGTATGGAAAAGCCGAGAATCCATTCACTTCCTAGATGTAAAACTAAATAAAATTAATAACCTAATTGCCACAACCATCTACAGAAAACCAACCGATAAAAACAATCTCCTACAGTTTTCTAGTCACCACCCGGTGCCTTTAAAGAAAAGCCTGCCTGTAAGTCAACTATACAGACTCAAACGTATCTGTAGCTCTCAGGAGGAGTTCCACTCCGAAAGTGAAAATATGTTGGGACGATTTGATGAAAAGGGCTACCCAAAGCAGTGTCTTAACTCTGCCATGGCCACTGTAAACCAAATTGAAAGAAAAGAACTATTCCGGAAGAAAGAAAGAAACAGAACACCAGGCACCATTAATTATGTCCTTACTTATGATCCATTTAGTTACGTTATCAAGTCCACAGTCATGAAACACTGGCACATTCTATCATCGGATAGAACTTTAAATGATCGCTTCCAACACCCTCCACGCTTTACACATAAAAGGGCTACAAACCTGAAGGACCGCCTTGTTAGAGCGGACTCGTATTCAAAGCCAGAGCCTTTTATTCATGGTAGCTTCCCATGTAGATCATGCACATCTTGCAGCCACATGATCAAAACAAACACATTTCACGACTCCCACACCGGGAAGAATTACAAGATCAGATCGCTAATAACATGCAATTCCACAGACGATATAACTTTTTTTTTTATCCACTTTTTTTTCCCATTTTCTATATTTTCTCCCATCCCAATTTCATATCATCCAATTCAACCCTCCCCTGTCACGAACGCTGTTTCTTGCCTCCCACAAGCCGGCTGCAATGTGGACTAAGTCATACATAGCACAAGTCCCCTTCGGTACTTGAGGTAACAGCAGTCGCATCTTTTCACCTGCGCAGCTCGATCTCTCAGTGGCGAGGAGTAACTCGTGGGAGGCTCACGCTGCCCCCGACACTTCCTGATTCTACTGCGCAGGCGCACCAACCGACCTGTAGGAGTCGCTGTCCACAACGCCCGATCCCCACCCATCAGTTTCCCACCCCCTAATACGGCCAATGTGTATTAGTATGAACGACCAGCTAAACTGAAAGCAATGTGGAGCGCTGGGCTCGAACAGGCGAGCCCAGCGTCTCCGCATTAGTGGCGAGCGCCTTGCCCACTATGCCACGTAGCCGCCCCACATGATAAATCTATTATTCTGCCCATGTAAAAAATACTATATTGGACAGACATCCCGCAAATTAAAAATCAGATTGAACGAACACAGAAGCAATATAAAGCGGACTGACATTAATTCCCCTGTGGCACGACATTTTAACGAAATGGATCATAAAATTAATGACCTCAAGTGCATAGGTCTAGAGATGGTTTTTCTTAATAGAAGGGGTGGCAACCATGAACAACTTCTTTTGCAACGGGAATGTGTATGGATTCATCGGCTCAAATCTATGTATCCAGTTGGGATGAATGAAGAGTTCAATTTGACTCCATTCCTTTAGCTATCATAAGTTATCTACTGTATAAACAAAAACTAGTACACTGATTAATGAACGGTCTAACAACCTGATACCCCCAATGTACTGTGTTTTGTTCCATACAGAGTTGTAAATTGTATATTGTATATTGTATTGACATCGGCTCAAATCTATGTATTCCATCTGGGATGAATGAAGAGTCCAGTTTGGCTCCATTCCTGTAGATGCTATCCTAAGTTATCTACTATATGAGCTCCATTCCTTTAGGTGCTATCCTAAGTTATCTAATGAGCTCCATTCCTTTAGGTGCTATCCAAAGTTATCTACTGTATGAGAAAAAAAAACTAGTACACTGTTTAATGAACGGTCTAACAACCTGATGTACCCCAATGTACTGTCTTTTTTATTCCATACAGGTCTGAAAATATTGTATTGTAATATGTATCAATTTGTTGTTTTCATACATTGCTATCATACACATTTATGTGATATTGTGATATTGTGATATCTACCTGTCAATCTAGCCCTGCTACTAATCATGACGTCAACCTAGCCTGTTGACTGATTGCCGATTGTTCCCACCTGTTGTCAAGTACAGCCTATTTAAGTTGTGTGTGTCACATTTGTCATTTGCACACTGATGAAGGCTGGATGGCTGAAAACCCTTTTTGCGATATAACAAATTGAAAATAAAAACAACGATATTCCGAGTGCGGTCCCTACCTCCTTTTTTTGGAACTTAATTAATGTTGGACTACGCACCTGTCTGAGCGCAGTCGTTACCCCCTTTTTCTACTAAGAGATCCAACAGGAATGTATTGCATGAGACAATCTTATCAGCCTTTTACAGATACATTGGTAACGATATGGATTCCAACAGTAATGGCAGAAAGGAATGTTATGTACCATGCTGTGTCCTGTGTTCCAGGCGATTGCTGCCAATCACCTAATTGAGAAGCGGCCTCCCCCGCACCACTCTCTCTCTCATCTTGCCAGAACACTGTTGGAGCAGTGTCTTCCCCTACCACCACACTTTACCCCTTTGTTCAATATAGTTGTACAATATTAATAAATATGTCAGTTTTGGTTGGTTGTTTGTGTCCCTTTATGTTGATGCCCTCTGAGCCAGGGTCGTAACAAGGAACCATGAATTGAAGTCTATGAGAAAACTGAGCTTTTCTTTTGTACACAGTTTACCAAAATCACTCCTAATCACTCATTTCTGAACGGATCTTTATGAAATTTGGACATGTACTACATAAGGCTTCAGGCTATGGATCTGTGGAGTTTTTCAAGCCATACGAATTTCTGGGGAAATACTACTTCTGGACTACTAACTACTACAGAAAAACTTGAGTAACAAGTTTTTCTACAACTCAAGTTCAGACCTATGCTACTCTATTTCATTAGCACTAAAAGTGACCTTTCCTTATTGCATCATAAACTACAGAATGTTATCTTTCAAAAGAGACCAGGCTTATGTATGTGCTATAAGTATAAAGTATAGTATTTTGGTTTGCAAAAAAGGTATGCAGTCCTCATGCCCGCATGTTAAGAGGTTGTACAGCCCTGGCCTATATTGGATTTCATAATTATATTATATTCCATTGTGCTTAACTTAGTTCATATTTCATTTAATTTGACTCCACCTCTTTATTGTATTATCTGTCTGTTAATGTCTGTCCGCTAATGTTGCACCGAAAACTACACAAGCAAATTCCTTATGTGAAAACTACTTGGCATTAAAGACCTTTCTGATTCTGATTCTGATAAATTTCCCCATCATTGCAAATCCGCCCCTTAATAACGAGGAGACCTACCCCCGTAAATATTATTGCGTGGATCGGAATGAGGGCGCGAGCGTGGGAGCTTGCGCAAAATCACAGATATTTTTCCACTGCCACGTTTGGATATCCCAACTGCGCTCAGACTGGGATATGAGATGCCAAATGTGTTTATTTTGTTTATTCCATATTGTATTTAATTTATTTCGTCATTGCATTTGTTTGTCATCCACAAATAATTAATTTTGAGCAGACCTGTCCATAGTGCTGAATCTTTATACCAAATTTAAGCAGTGCCAGTGAAGATATTTTAAAATTTACGAATATTTTGAGAAAAGTTGTATTTAATGTTTAGTTAAGATAATAGAACCTGCATTATCATATACTCCAGAATAAACTTTTCATTGGCCGTGTTTCCAGCGTCTAGTCCATGGACCTGACGAAACGTTATAAATTAAGTTTATTCTGGAGCATGAGTGTGGTACAATTGGAACGTGAGTGCAGTCAATAATAATAATAATAATATTTATTTATATAGCACCTTTCATACAAGGATTGCAGTTCAAAGTGCTTTATATAATGAATACATAATAAAACAAGCAGCAAGAGCAATGCATAACACAAATAAAAGTTGCAGCATGATGCAAAATCATTTGCATAGAAAAGGGAACATGTTCCGCCCATATGACCTCATATAAATACATGCTAAATGCACCGGACGCAATGCTGATGGAACGCAGTTACCACCACATTTCACCCATTGCGCGTCCCCTGTGGATAGCAAACTGTGTTTCAGCGCTATTTGCACCGGCTTTGCGTCGGAAACCCTTTGTGGATTCCGCCCTCAGGGTGTCACAGGGTGTCATAGGGTGTCACAGGGTGTCACAGATGCAGGTCCAGAAACCTGCCCAGCCAACAGTTTCACATGCACTTCAAAAGTGACAGAACAGCCAATGACAGCAGCAGATATATCTTTTTAGAGTATCGATTTTGGAACAGTTTAGGAACCGGCATCGTTTTGTAGTATGGATTTTGGCACCGACCCTAATCGCCATCCCGGGACAGTTAGAGGACGAAGCAGCCTGCCGGCCATCACCTGACCTGAGCGACATTACAACAGCGCTTCTAGAGCCCCTTAACCCATGTAGACATAAAACGCCTGCTAATAATGTGTTATAGCCTGCATATACACACAAATGTGTTTCCCAGTTTCAATTAATAACTCGCTGAGTTGAAATGCTCTCAGCTTAATGACACTGACATATGAAGAAGTAAGGAGTAAGTAGTACAAACAGTGATTGATGTGAAATGAAGGCTTCAAATACTACATACTATTTCTAATACGGGGGCGACAGTGGCCAGTTCGATTGCCGCTCCTGCCAGGCAGCATGTCGAAGTGTCCTTGAGCAAGACACTTAACCCCTAATTGCTCCTGATGAGCAGGTTGGCACCTTGCATGGTTGACTCCGCCGTCGGTGTGTGAATGTGCGAGTGAATGGGTCAAATATGAGGAGAAATTGGCTGAGGAGAAACAACAGCTGCACTTGAGAAAAACGGCGGTGCACGCCAGGAGGTCTATCTCCAAACGACGCCAGCAGCTTCATTTGATGTTGGGGAGACGAGGACGTGGCCTAGAGGAGGGACATTAGATTTAAATGAATTGATTTAAAAAAAATTCTCTATCTCCGATTTTTCTGTTTTTCTCCCCGTCCCAATTTAGTCGTTGTGCCAATTCCCACCCTCCCCTGAGGGTGCTAAACGAACAATAATCGCTAAACGAACAATAATCACTATGCAACAACCATCAAATGCACACAGCACACACACCCACACGCACACACTCACTCAAACAAACAACACACTGCAGCACCCACTCTCCACACTTTAGATCACACAAACACACTTACACTTTATATTTATTGATAAAGGATTTGCACTACAACTCGTACACCTACTGTGAATTGTACCTAAATTGCACCTCGCCCCATTTCTCCATTTATGCCTTGCACTATATAGTATTGTATATTAGTACACTGCACAGTATTGTATATTGTATGGTAACTACGTCTATTCTGCATCGAACATTGTACATATGTCTAAACTGAACACTGTGACCTCTTTTTTTTTACTTCTAATTTTACTATGTTTTTATTTCATACTTATCTTGTCTTGCACAGTCTCTGGAGCGCAACAGTAAGAAGCATTTTGTACAAAAGTATTCTGTACTTCTGTATGACAACTATTAAAGAAACTTGAAACTTGAACTTGAACCCCTGCCTGGTTGTTGTGCGCATGTTCTCCTACTGGTCGGTACAAGGGAACCCTGAAGTCATCCGCACGCTTCCTCCGGCACGCGCGGCGACAGCCAGTGACTCTTTTTTCACCTGGCAGAGATGACTCTCATTGGTGAAGCGTAACGCGTGGGAGGTCACGCTGCCTTCATCAAGTCCTGCCTCCGCTGAGCAAGCGCCCAGACCTGACCTGTAGCGTCGCTGTCCACAACGCCAGATTCCCACCCATGACTTCCCTCCCCCTAACTCAGCCAAACGAGTTAGTATGACGATCAGCCCAAGCCAAGGCAATGCTGACTCCGGGAGTCGAGACCGCAGCCTCTTGCATTGGTGACGAACGCAATCTCCGCTACGCCACCTGACCGCCATAAATGAATTGATTTTGACACAGATATGATAAATTGTCCTTCGACAATGTCAATATGATATGTTAGTTAGACTGGAGGGAAGGAGACATTCATCACAAGGAGGCCAGGCAGCCTTACTTACAGCTGCACCATGTAAGATTAGCAGCCTGCAGCTGTGAGAGCTAACGGCTCAGTGCTTAAACATGGAGGACAAGACAAGAGGAAACAGCAGCAAACAAGACTAGGCAATTCTAGTTAAAGGGGCACAAGTCAGAAACAATGATGATGATTTATTTTGCACATAATCTCACACTTTTGCACACATTAATTTAGTTTGACAGTTATTGAGAGTGCATTTGTTTCAATATGGCCACCAGTGATGTCACCTGGGACATTGGATCCTTATGTTCTCTTTCATTGCCAAAAGAAAGTCTAACATGTGTCTACACACTATGAATGTATTCCATGGCCTTTAACAGCCCCCAAACAGCACTGCCAACTTCAACAGACCATTTGATGTGAGCTCCAGGTATTGACAATGTGATGCTACATACCCTACCACATGGCCCCTAATGACACCACAACCCAATGTGTAGATAGATAGATACTACATACCCTATAGTACCACATGACCCCTAATGACACCACAACCCAACGTGTAGTAGATATAGATGCTACATATCCTACCACATGACCACAACCCACCATGTAAATAGATAGATGCTACATACCCTACCTACCACATGACCCCTAATGACACCACAACCCAACGTGTAGATAGATAGATGCTACAGTACATATCCTACAACATGACCCCTAATGACACCACAACCCAACGTGTAGATAGATGCTACATACCCTACCACATGACACCACAACCCAACGTGTATAGATAAATGCTACATATCCTACCACATGACCCCTAATGGCTACCACAACCCAACGTGTAGATAGATAAGACAGTGAGAGCTGCATATCACCAGGTTATCAAGTGTAGATAGATAGACAGTGAGAGCAGCACATCACCAGGGGGGGAACATGTCTATGTTCGGGGAACATAGGACCCTGGGAACATAGAACCCTTTTGCGGATGGGGGAACATCCGAATAGAATGTTCTATTATGACATCATACTGTGACATCACAAATGTTCTAGAATGTACTATTATCACATCATACTGTGACATCACAAATGTTCTAGAATGTTCTATTATGACATCATACTGTGACATCACACATGTTCTAGAATGTTCTATTATGAGTTATGACATCATACTGTGATTTGAATAATATAAATAATATGTATGGTAAGGCTGTCCCCGAAGCCTGTTTTTGGGATTCAAACTTCGTCAGGGTTCTTCGAACGGACGTTCGAACCTTTGTTTTTAATAAAAATATTCAAATAAAAATAAAAGAATTTTATAAATTATATTTTTTTCTTTTTTATATCCTTAAACTAAATCCTCAATTTGAATAAAGTGATTCAAACTTCGTCAGGGTTTTTCGAAAGGACGTTCGAACCTTCGTTTTTAATAAAAATATTCAAATTTTAAATTTTTTTTTATATCCTCAAACTAAATCCTCAATTTGAATAGTCATTAATCTGATTAAATGAGTATTTTCTCTTTTATTAAATCAACTTTCCAGCCCCCTGTCAACTGTCAAATGATGTCAACTGTCAACCTGAATTAACATTCAGTATTCAATAGTGTCTGATTGAATATTAACATTCAGTATTCAATAGTGTCTGATTCAATATTAACATTCAGTATTCAATATTGTCTGATTCAATATTAACATTCAGTATTCAAGTAGAACAGCTAGCTAGCCGTTGTGGACAGTGACACTCACCTTTCCACAGCAAAATGGTAGGCAAGGTATCACCTTGGTTGAGAAATGCAGGTTTCAATCTATGTTGTTTAGTCTATCTGTTCAGTCCTGTTCAGTACTGTTTCAAGATGCACAAAGAGATCTTCCACTTCTTCTTCCTCTTCTTCTTTTGAGAGAATTGTTGAATATATATAGAACACAAATGTTCTAGAATGTTTGATTATGACATCATACTGTGACATCACAAATGTTCTAGAATGTTCTATTATGACATCATACTGTGACATCACAAATGTTCTAGAATGTTCTATTATGACATCATACTGTGCCATCACACAAATGTTCTAGAATGTTCTATTATGACATCATACTGTGACATCACAAATGTTCTAGAATGTACTATTATGACATCACTGTGCCATCACAAATGTTCTAGAATGTTCTATTATGACATCATACTGTGACATCACAAATGTTCTAGAATGTTCTATTATGAGTTATGACATCATAATGTGACATCACAACGGAACATGTTTGAGTTCCATTTGAATAATATAAATAATATGTATGGTAAGGCTGTCCCCGAAGCCTGTTTTTGGGATTCAAACTTCGTCAGGGTTCTTCGAACGGACGTTCGAACCTTCGTTTTTAATAAAAATATTCAAATAAAAATAAAATAATTTTATAAATTATATTTTTTTCTTTTTTATATCCTTAAACTAAATCCTCAATTTGAATAAAGTGATTCAAACTCCGTCAGGGTTTTTCGAAAGGACGTTCGAACCTTCGTTTTTAATAAAAATATTCAAATTTAAAAAAGTATTCTAATTTTTTTTTCTAATTTTTTTTTATATCCTCAAACTAAATCCTCAATTTGAATAGTGATTAATCTGATTAAATTAGTATTTTTTCTTTTATTAAATCAACTTTCCAGCCCCCTGTCAACTGTCAAATGATGTCAACTGTCAACCTGAATTAACATTCAGTATTCAATATTGTCTGATTCAATATTAACATTCAGTATTCAATAGTGTCTGATTCAATATTAACATTCAGTATTCAATAGTGTCTGATTCAATATTAACATTCAGTATTCAATATTGTCTGATTCAATATTAACATTCAGTATTCAAGTAGAACAGCTAGCTAGCCGTTGTGGACAGTGACACTCACCTTTCCACAGCAAGACGGTAGGCAAGGTACCACCTTGGTTGAGAAATGCAGGTTTCAATCTATGTTGTTTAGTCTATCTGTTCAGTCCTGTTCAGTACTGTTTCAAGATGCACAAAGAGATCTTCCACTTCTTCTTCTTCCTCTTCTTCTTTTGAGAGAATTGTTGAATATATATAGAACACAAATGTTCTAGAATGTTTGATTATGACATCATACTGTGACATCACAAATGTTCTAGAATGTTCTATTATGACATCATACTGTGACATCACAAATGTTCTAGAATGTTCTATTATGACATCATACTGTGACATCACACAAATGTTCTAGAATGTTCTATTATGACATCATACTGTGACATCACAAATGTTCTAGAATGTACTATTATGACATCATACTGTGATATCACAAATGTTCTAGAATGTTCTATTATGACATCATACTGTGACATCACAAATGTTCTAGAATGTTCTATTATGACATCATACTGTGACATCACACAAATGTTCTAGAATGTTCTATTATGACATCATACTGTGACATCACAAATGTTCTAGAATGTACTATTATGACATCATACTGTGACATCACAAATGTTCTAGAATGTTCTATTATGACATCATACTGTGACATCACATAGCCTATCCCATTTCGAGCACTGGTTATCCGGATTTGGTAATCCTGAAAAGTTTGTATCCGGTCAGAGTAATCCAATCCGATGTTGCTTTAAAAAAAAAAATGATTACAAAAGTTATTCTATTTTTTTTTTATAAATCTTTTTTTTGATATATCCTCAAACTAAATCCTCAATTTGAATAAAGTGATTAATCTGATTAAATGAGTTTTTTCTTTTATTATTTTGTTAGTGATGTAATCAAAAATAACACTTGGAACAAACAAAAAACGATAATATACGATTGGTAAACACTCTGATTAACCAAAACACTTAAAAGAAAACTGGATGAATTATTATAATATGTGGTTGGCACTTCTTTATCGTTGCTATTGTAGATAACTGTGGCAATTCTAGAGTTAATACATGTAAAAAAATGTATTCATTGATAACCCAAAAAAAAACATTATCTACTTGAGGAGAGAATGTGTATATCTGTTCACCAGTTTGATAAGAATCTATTATTTGGGAAACAGAAAATACTCTGTTACACTATAACCACTTGTAGGGCTGGGCGATATGGCCACAAATTATATCGCGATAACAATATCGATAACAATATCATATCACGCGATATCTATAATTATCGATATTGTTATAAGTATAAAAAAAAATATATATATATATATATATATATATATATATATATATATATATATATATATATATATATATATATATATATATATTCTTTTTTAAACAACAGATGTATGTTTATTTTGCAGCAATTCTTTGTCGTTGCCGCCATCTTTAGTGTTACAGCCCCTCACACTCCAGTTCTCAGGCTGCAGCTGGTTTGAAAGCGAAAGTAAACAGGCTTCTCTGCTGGCTGTGGCACCAGGGGAGTTGAATAGTTCTGGCTCTGCTAGTTTCTTTTCTATCTTTTGGCGCTTTTTTGGTGGACAAACTCATGTGCACCGTGACTCGTGACTGGAGACTAGCTCTGCTAGCACACATAGCCTACTGTGTAAAGACGGTTTCAAACTGTATTTTACATTAGAAAGCAAACAAAATAAATGGACAAGAGAAAAATATATCTCAATTTGGTCAGTATTGTCATTTGGACAAGCAAAGCCATTACTTTAAGTTGCAGGCAAGAAAGACCAGTCTGTCCACTGTCTCTGGGTTTAAAAAAATAAAAAATCTGATACCCCCCGCCCCCCGATATCGATTATTAAAATATATTGCGATAATTATCGTTATATCGCCCAGCCCTAACCACTTGAATGTGTAAACACCTTGTCTCATGCCTCACCATAGTGTGAACAATATGTATATACCATCTTATATATCTTTACATATTGTTTTCAAAGGAATTTTTTTTTGTCTCATGCGTGTTTTACAAAGGTGTGAGAGAGAGAGACAAACAGACACGATATAGACAGACAAATTATCTATATCCTTTGCTGTGTCAACCTTTAGTAAAGTCCTGTCTTTAGTTATCCTAAATAAATCTTATACAATTGATATCTTAATTATAACTTATTAACCTTAGTTGTATAGTGCATAATGAAACGTTTGTAAATCTGTATTGTTCTAGAGAAAGAATGGGCATTCATTCAAGTCAGAGTTAATTTATCATGGATGATTCCATCATTCCAAGCTGTGAGAGAGAGAGAGAGAGAGAGAGAGAGAGAGAGAGAGAGAGAGAGAGAGAGAGAGAGAGAGAGAGAGAGAGAGAGAGAGAGAGAGAGAGAGAGAGAGAGAGAGAGAGAGAGAGAGAGAGAGAGAGACCTGGAAAGTGAACAGGCTCTTGGAATGGGTGTCTGGGAGGAAGTGGTGGGTCTTTCGATGTTGATTAAACGACAAGCAACTAATGTCATGAGTGCAAAATTAAAGGACAATAAATCTAATCTAACTGAAATTGTGTAGCACAGACCTTTCTATGGATCAAAACCTCAATATTATTATGGTGTAGTTAATATCATGTATCCTTAATCCCTAATGAGGCACTAAGATGTTAGTAAAAAAAAAAGAACGTATGCCAATGACAGGAAGTAACGGTATATATGTGTGTGTGTGCGTGCACTGTGCACGAGTGCACATCTAGGGGCGGGGTGTAGATTTGGTCTCCCTGATGTTGACTCCTTAGCCACAGCCTTGGGCTGGACGAGTGTTTCATAACGGCCGTTGTGTGGGCCGGTTTCGGGGCCAGTGCGTGGGTCGGTGCGTGGGCCGGTGTGTGGGCCGGTGTGTGGGCTGGTGCGTCTGAATGTCCCGGGCTGAATTTGTGTCCCAGTCCGCCCCTGCTGTTAGGACTATTGGGGGCGACAGTAGCTCGGTAGGTAGAGCAGTTGTCTGGTAATCTAGAGGTTCCCTGTTTGATTCCCGCTCCTCCCAGGCAGCGTGTCGAAGTGTCCTTTCACCGGACGAAAAACATGCTCTGCAAAAAGGAAGTGACATCACAGGCAAGTACTACTCGAACTCACAGCTCCTGAAATGTTTGTTGGATTTTACTGAATTTTATTAGATTTTAATGGATTTTTAGCATGGAATTGCACTACCAGTTGAAAAGGTCTGTTTTATCTAATCTGCTTTAAAAGCAGTGGACTACTTATACTGTTTTGAGAACCTTTCTGAATTGGTGATCTGCTCTGTTAGCAGTAGCCTAGCCTAGCCTAGCTGGCTCTGTTAGCAATTAGCCAGGAGCTCCGGAAGAGCTAGCTGGTTCTGCTGAGCCTGCTCAACGTGAGCTAAGCTAGTGGAGCTTGTTGTTTCATGGCTACAACTAGGCGCTACCGGCTAGTTTTGTTGTTTCATAGCTACAGCTAGGCGCTACCGGCTAGTCTTGTTGTTTCATAGCTACAGCTAGGCACTACCGGCTAGTCTTGTTGTTTCATAGCTACAGCTAGGCGCTACCGGCTAGTCTTGTTGTTTCATAGCTACAGCTAGGCGCTACCGGCTAGTCTTGTTGTTTCATAGCTACAGCTAAGCGCTACCGGCTAGTGTTGTTGTTTCATAGCTACAGCTAGACGCTACCGGCTAGTCTTGTTGTTTCATAGCTACAACTGAAAAAATGGAGAAAACTACTCTTAGATGTTAGGGTAAAGAGGGGAGCAGACATTGACTCTGACCATCACCTGCTGATAGGAGAGTTTAGACTCAAACTAGCTGTAAGGAAAAGGGAGGAAAATAGAGCACAGAGAAAATTCAACATCAGAAAACTAAGGGATCACCAGGTTAGACAAGAAGCAGGGCTTACACTTAAAAACAGATTTCAAGTACTAGCAGAAACAGGAGATGTTGAGGAACAGTGGGGAAGCTGCAAGAAGGCCCTCATTGACACTTGTGAACAGGTTTTGGGCTATAGGAAAGGTGAAAGAAAAGACTGGATTGCAGATGACACCTGGCAAGACATAGAGGAAAGGAAAAACCTTAAAAACAAGTGCAATAGGGAACCAGATATGACAAAGAAAGAAAAGTGTAGGCAAGAATACCAACAAAAGAGCAGGGTAGTGAAGAAGAAGACGAGAAGGGACAAGAGAAGATATGTTGACAACCTAGCATGTGAGGCAGAAATAGCAGCCGGACAGAGGAACATGAAAGATCTTTACAGAATCACAAGACAACTAGCGGGGAAGAACAGAACCATTAGCCGACCAGTGAAGAATAAACAGGGACAACTCATCACACAGGAAGCCCAACAGCTAGACCGCTGGAGGGAACACTTCCAGGAACTCCTAAATAGACCTCCCCCAGAAATAACACCAGAGATCAGCAGTGTACCATCGGAAGCCTTGAAGATCAACTGTGGGAGGATATCTAAGGATGAAATAACCAGAGCCATCAAAAAGATGAAGGCTGGGAAAGCACCAGGAGTTGACAACATCCCCCCTGATATTCTGAAAGCTGATCCCAAAGCGACCACAGAGGTTCTATACCACCTCCTCAACAAGATCTGGGATACAGAGGTAATCCCAATAGAATGGAAAACGGGCTTAATGGTCACTATTCCAAAAAGAGGAAACCTCAGTGAATGCAACAACTGGAGAGGCATAATGCTCCTGTCCGTCCCTAGCAAGGTTCTTTGTAGGATTATCTATCTATAGATAGGATACAAGCAGCCTTAGACGGACAGTTGAGGAAAGAGCAAGCAGGTTTTAGGAAGGATAAGTCATGCACAGACCATATTGCTACTTTAAGAATTATTATCGAGCAGTGTGTTGAGTGGCAAAACTCCCTGTGCATGAATTTTATAGACTTTGAAAAAGCCTTTGACAGCCTAGATAGGGAAGTGCTTTGGAAACTCCTAGGTCACTATGGCCTACCCTCTAAGATCATCAACCTAATAAAGAACATGTACCAGGATTTCAATGGCCGGGTGATCTGCAAGGGCAAACTGTCAGACACCTTTGCCATCACAACAGGGGTGCGGCAGGGTTGTCTTCTTTCTCCTTTGATTTTCCTCATTGCCATTGACTGGATCATGAGAAGAACAACTGAAAATCAACGGACAGGAATCCAGTGGACCTTGTTTACCCAGCTTGAGGACCTGGATTTCGCAGACGACCTTGCGCTAGTCTCTGAAAACCACACACACATGCAACAGAAGACAGATAGGTTACAGACTACAGTGACCAGCTTGGACTCAAGATCAACACCGGAAAAACCAAGACTGTAACTGAGGGGTACAATTCCCTGACTGTATTACTAGATATGATACTTACTACCACTACCTTTGTACTTAATATTCGGCCACCCAGTACTCGGCATAAATATATTATGATAAACACTCTCACGTAGATGAAACGGATCCAACACAAATGTACGAAGTCGAAGTATGTATTTATTCCTACACAGCAATGGTGTGTAGAGCAAGCACTTAATCACTTAATTACATTTATGAATTGAAATAGTATGCACTTTTATGGCAAAGAGTATTCGTCGGTATATCAATAGAGAATGTCCAATCTCTGATGGCGCAGGTGGTAAATATACGACCTGGAATAGTTAAGGAATAACAGCAATGATACTTTAATGATTATAAGACTGGATACACTAAGGGGGGTAATCCGGTCGCTTGTAAGACAACAGGAGTAGGAGGGGGGGGGGGGGTAGAGTCTGGCTGCCTCGTCCGGCCAAGGGTATCCTGGGTGAACCCACAGTTGTGCAGCTCGGTGCGCCAGCGATCCTTGGACCACAGATGAAAGCAGGTGGACTCTCTGTGAGCCGGCTCTCTCCGGTCCACGGGGGAGAGACGTGAAGCGACCTCGTCTTGCAGAGCGTCTCCTCACCTTGCGTCCTCTCCAGGGGGGGGGGTTCCAACACACGGCAGTGTCGGGGGTCTTTATCCATGGAATAATCACTGTACACAAAGCATAATCCGTGCCTGGGAAGGCGGGCTGTCGTCGGTAGAATAATCCGGTATGCAGGTCCACTCGCTCGTCGGCTCTGGGGCTCCTCGGGTGCAGCCTCACATGGTGGTCGGCCACCCTGGATAAGCAGCCAGTTCTCTGCCCGAAACGATGGGGTACTGACTACGGTAGTATTCTCCCCGTACGAAGCACTATATATTAACAGACTATTATTAGCTTAATAGACTACGTCCAACTCGACGATATAGTGCCAAATATGACTATTCAAATATTAATATACACGATGTCTCAATACCGATGGTAGGCCGAACTTGGCCTTACTCCCACACGTGGCGTCGCGGGGAGGCTTTACGTCTGTCACTCTATTGGAGGGTAAGAAACTGGACTGAAAAGGAAGTCCTACTTTAGTAGCGCAGTATATATACGCACTATGAACAAATAGTACCGTTAGTGGTGCGGTAGCCAGATTCCTACGCGGAACTAGGACTTGTTCGTACATGTTGAGCGGTACGTTTGAACTGGGTCTGGGGGGTATGGCAGCCTGGCACCAAGGTCTCGACCAATAGTAGAATGGAGACTATTATGGGATGTTCAGTAGGCTAGAATGGATATTCAATGCATATTGTACAAGGAATATACAAGGGATATCAGGGAATATTAGAGAATATACAAATACAATTAAATATATATATATAAATAAATATATATATTCGGTTTAATCTGGCCCTTCACAACAGCCACCCCCTGATTGGTCCCAGACCTAATCAGTTAAGCAGAGACAGATTAATCGCGTTGTCTATTTACACATAAGGGTTTGCTGTAGGGGTCAGTCAACTTCACAAAGTCATAGGGTTATAGGGTCATGGTCATCATCGATTGTGTCTGGGAGTCGGGGCAGTTCTATGAGCCTCGCCACGGGACGGGTGTAAGTGCGACCCTGGACAAGCACTTCAGCTGCTCGGACCTTGCCGTCGGCACCGGTGATCACTTTGCTTACGCGGCCGGCCGGCCACATAGCTCTGGGCAGTGATTGATCAATAATCATGACGACTGTTCCTTCTGTCAAATTGTCTCTCTCCTTTACCCACTTCTGGCGGGTCTGTAGAGACGGTAGGTAGTGCAGTAGGAAACTGCTCCAAAACTTGTCGGCTAATACTTGGCTGTACCTCCACCTTCGTCGGCCGTTCGCTTCTTCAGGCCGGTACATTGTCTGGGGTAACGCGGGATCTAGCCGCCCCATCAGGAGTGTGTTGGGGTCTGCGGAGATAACAGTGCTCAATCCACAGAACACAGGCTTCTTATTCTCAGCCTCCTCCTGACTGGCTTCCCTCGGGATAGGCGTGGGCCACTCTCCTTCCGGGAGCTTTAGGAATGCTGGGCCGTCACTGTAGACATTGCGACGGGTGAGGTCATCTAGGGGCATTCCCCGGGTGATGACGTCAGCTGGGTTCTGTTTTGTATCAACGTAGCGCCACTCTGTTTCTCCGGTTAACTCTTCGGTTAAGTCTTGAAATCTCGGTGACTCTGACTCCCACGAAGACTTTGTACTTGCATGAGTCCGATTTGATCCAGGCGAGTACTGTCGTGGAATCTGACCACAGGATTGTTCTAGACACCGGTATGGTGAGCTCACGTTGGATGAGCGTGGCTAGGTGCGCTCCGGCTAGGGCTGCGCAGAGCTCTAGGCGTGGGATAGATTGTTGCTTGCGTGGGGCTATTCTCGAGCGGGCGAGAACAAATGCTGTGTAGATCTCTCCCCCCTCTTCTTGGGCCCGCAAGTAGGCTACTGATCCGTATGCGACCTCTGAGGCGTCACTGAAGACGTGTAAGTCCATTTTACATGTCTCTGGCCTCACCGTGGGTGGGAAGTAGCTTCGGCGCATATTAACGCCTGGGAGTGAGTGGAGCTCCATCTCCCACTCTCTCCAGGTGGATGCAAGGTGTGCGGGAATGGGGTCGTCCCAGCCCTGGTCCTTGTCCCACAATGCTCGTACAATCATTTTTGCCCTGGTGGTGTACGGTAGAATACATCCTAGCGGGTCATATTGTCGGGCGAGTGTTGTGTACACACTCCGTCTGGTGGTCGGCGCCGCCGCCGGCCTTCCCTGCTCCGTAGTCAGGGGCTTGTGTCTGTAGTGAAGCGAATCTGTTTTGAATCGCCACACCAATCCCAGGGTCATCTCCTGGGCTTCTCCCGGGATTGTAGCCATCCAGGTCTCGCTGCTGGCTGCCTTGTCCTCGGAGGAGAGGCTGCGCAGTACTTGCGGATCGCTGCTGGCCCACTGCCTGAGATCAAAGCCGCCTTTGATCAATGAGGCGCGGAGTTTAATCAGGAGAGCCTCGGCTTCTTCCTGGGTTGAAAGGCTTTGTAGACAGTTGTCTACGTAGAAGCTGTTTTTTACGCTGTGTCGGACCTCTTCGTCCGCTGCTGGGTCCTCTGCTACATGTTTCTGTAGTGCAAATGTAGCACAGCAGGGGCTGCACGTCGTTCCGAAGGGGAGGACTTCCCATTGGTAGATGGCTGGGTGCTCATCTCCTGGCTTCTCTCTCCATAGGAACCGTAACAGGGGCTTGTCCTCCTCTACTAATCTCACCTGCAGGAACATTCCTTTAATGTCCCCGCTGATGGCCACCTTTTCCTGGCGGAAGCGGAGTAGAACGCCGAGTAGGGAGGGGCCGAGTGTGGGACCGGGCAGTAACTCTTTATTCAGATTTTGGGATCCGATCTGGTAGCTGCAGTTAAATACTATGCGGTCTTTACCGTTGTGATGGACCTTGTGGTGAGGCACGTACCACGATTCAGTGGTCTGGTCAGCCTCTTTAATGTCCATCTTTGTGACGTGTCCCGCTGTGATGAGTTTCTCAATCTCAGCGCGGTATACACTCTCTTGGGCGGGGTTCTTGGCTAAGCGCCGCTCCGTGTTCAGCAGGTACCGTTCTGTGGCGTCTGTCTTGGCGTGGAAAGTAGGCATTCCTTCTCGCCGCAGGAGTGGCGTGGCGTATCTCAACACGCCGTTGACCGGGACTCTCTTGGTCCCTGTCTCGAGGAGGTGAATGGCGTAAATGTCATCTTTAGAGCGAATGTCTTTCTTTCCGTTCTTAAAGGGCATTTGTTCCAAGGTCCATAACCGCTCTACGTGTTGCAGGAGTGCGGTTTCTCCCTCTGTGACTCGGGAGTGGAGACATCTAGTGGCTGTACTTCGGTTGAGAGATTTGGCGAGCGGGCCTTGGAGAGTCCATCCCAAACGGGTCTCGACTGCTGCAGGACAGCCTCGGGGTCCGGTATGAACCCGGTCTATCGGGACAATGAGGTCTGCATGGTCGGAGCCTATCAACAGGGTCGGCATAGCATTGTCTATGAGCGGGATCGGTAACTTGCGCAGATGTGCATATTTCTCCATCAGTTTGGCGACGGGGTATGTGTACCGCGACAGTCCTATTTCTTGGCTGGTGAAAGCGTCTGTAATCTGGTACCGTCGCTCAGGCTGGCCGCTTGCTGCGATAGAGAATGAGACATTCTCGCCCTTTATCGTCTTCAAATCTCGTCTTATTGTCCGAATTGTCATTTGGGTTTCGCTTCCCCGCAGCCCTAGCTGGGCCGCAGCGGAGGCGAGCAGAAGGGTCTTCTCTGACCCGTCATCGAGGACGGCGTAAGTGTCCAGGACTTTATTCTGGTAGCTTAGTGTCACACGCACTACTTTTAGGAGTACTCGGGCTCCACTGCTGCTGGCGGGATCGATGTACATGACGCTCGCTTTGCTGCTGGATGGTGCGGGTGAAGGGCGCCGTCTGTTACTGTCGTGAAGTATGTCCAGATGGGCTCCATCGCACTTGGTGCACCTTTTCTTTAAGCGGCATTCGGCTGCCATGTGTGAGCGCGCACAGCGAAAACAACGCTTGTTGGACTTTATCCATTGACTTGCTTCCTCCGCGTTCAGCTTGGGGAAGGAGTCACATTGCGCTAGCCAGTGTTCTTTCTCACAGTAGGGGCACACTATCTTCCACTTCTCCATTCTGGAGGGGGTACTGTGGCTCCTGCTGCTCGGTACTGACTCCGATTGGTGCATCACAGTCACCGATCTTCTTCCATCATTTAGTCGTCTGGTTCCTTCTCTGGAGCCAGGGGTGCTCCGTCCGAATGTATCTAGCCGTAGGCTGCTGACTTCTCTCGCCAGGAAGTCTGCTAGATCGAGGAGGTTCGGTTCGGGGCTATTCGGGTCTCGGTGGTCTCTCTGCCGCCTAAAACGCTCCTGTCGAGCGGGCGGCAGCTTCTCCAAGATCCTTTCCACATTTGAGTTGGCGTAAAGTTCATGCCTCCCATTCTCTCTCTGCGCTCCCAACATCCCTACCAGGGACTGCACTCTGATGGACAGGTCGTCCAGTGCTCGATTGTCTATTGCTGGGGGTAAGCGGTCGATGTGTCGGATCTCCTGGATCACGTAATCCCATATGCGCCCATACCTCTGGTCCAATGCTACCAGCGCTGCTGTGTATGGGGTGGTGGAAGTCGCGTAGGCGAGCGCTATATTATGTGCGCGGGGTACCTTTAAGTGCTTCAGTAGGATGGCGTATTTATGGCGTTCATCCAATACATCCACCAACATGGTCTCCAGACACATGCGGAGTTCTGTATACTGGGCCCGGTTCTCTTGGGTGAAGTCGGGTACCATAGGCGTGCCAATGTATGACGCTGACTGTGGATACATCGGCGAGCGTTGGGGGAGAGGCCTCCTAGGCGAGTCTCCTCCCGCTCCTTGGTATGGGCTGGTACTGGCAGTGTACCATGGCCCGCTTGTCCAGGTGCTGTTCCTCGGTGCGGGTTGTGCGTCGTGCTCACCCGTGTATAGAGTCGGGGGTCTGTAGCGCAGCTCCGCGGGAGTATAGCCTGGGCTGTACCGGACCTCCTGGTCCGGTAGAGTACTGTGCTGTCGTCGGGCGTGGTTCTCCTCCTCTTCCTCTTCGTCTTCAGTTAGGTCATCCAGTGCTTGTAGTCTCTGGTTTAGCCTCTCCACAGGATATGCTGCTCCTTCCCGGTTGCTAGGTCTCGCTTGGACCGGTGGGGGGAGGTGGTCTGTGGGGGGTATAGACCTCGTCTGTTGGTCAAGTTCAGGGTTGTTTACTCGGCTAGGGGATGCCGCCCTGGAGGTGTGTCTAGACGAGTTCCTGGAGCCTCTGGCGGAGGGAGAGGGTGTTGTCCGTCTGATCAGCTGTTCTATTAGTTGCGCTTGCTGTCTGTCGCGCTCTGCGTCCCGTAGAGCACCAGCAGCTGCTCGCTGGCTGTCTGCTCGGTCTCGGGCCACATTCTCTTCCCTCTGAATGCGTCTTATTTCTAGACGTATATGCTCTTCTTCCCTCCGCTGCTGGATCTGCAGTCGGTCGCGTTCAGCAGCGGCGTTCAGGCTGATGAGGAAGGCCTGCTGTAGGGTCCTCTCTGCCTCGCTGGGCGAAGGCGGTTGTATAGGGGAGCCTTCCCTAGGGGTACTCCTTGCGGAGCCTTGGAGCTCTATCTCCACGGTGCTCTCCCCGTCTTCTTCCGTGCCGAGTTCTCTCTCGGTAGCGTTGTATTCCTCCCGGGACTCATCGGGGACTACTTCTTCAGTACTGGCGGGGTGTGAAGTCATGTCTGGTTCCCACTGGTCCCCACCGTGAACTTGGTCAGTTACATTAGAACCCGTAGGGGCCTCTATGGTCGGGGTAGTCTGGGCGTTGGGGTTAGACATACTTTTACTTTCTAGTTTTACCGCGTTTACTGTTAGTAGAAGACTAGGTTGTTGACTGACAGCGTAAGCCTCTAAGTACTGAGGGAGCCGTCGTTCGCGCTGCGGGCGTTGGTTAGGAGGATCGTTTCGTGGAGTGTTCATCATAGGCCATTTCAATATTAATAACACTATATTAATATTACACTAATTACCATCCGGCTCGAAGGACCAATTGTAACTGAGGGGTACAATTCCCTGACTGTATTACTAGATATGATACTTACTACCACTACCTTTGTACTTAATATTCGGCCACCCAGTACTCGGCATAAATATATTATGATAAACACTCTCACGTAGATGAAACGGATCCAACACAAATGTACGAAGTCGAAGTATGTATTTATTCCTACACAGCAATGGTGTGTAGAGCAAGCACTTAATCACTTAATTACATTTATGAATTGAAATAGTATGCACTTTTATGGCAAAGAGTATTCGTCGGTATATCAATAGAGAATGTCCAATCTCTGATGGCGCAGGTGGTAAATATACGACCTGGAATAGTTAAGGAATAACAGCAATGATACTTTAATGATTATAAGACTGGATACACTAAGGGGGGTAATCCGGTCGCTTGTAAGACAACAGGAGTAGGAGGGGGGGGGGGTAGAGTCTGGCTGCCTCGTCCGGCCAAGGGTATCCTGGGTGAACCCACAGTTGTGCAGCTCGGTGCGCCAGCGATCCTTGGACCACAGATGAAAGCAGGTGGACTCTCTGTGAGCCGGCTCTCTCCGGTCCACGGGGGAGAGACGTGAAGCGACCTCGTCTTGCAGAGCGTCTCCTCACCTTGCGTCCTCTCCAGGGGGGGGGGTTCCAACACACGGCAGTGTCGGGGGTCTTTATCCATGGAATAATCACTGTACACAAAGCATAATCCGTGCCTGGGAAGGCGGGCTGTCGTCGGTAGAATAATCCGGTATGCAGGTCCACTCGCTCGTCGGCTCTGGGGCTCCTCGGGTGCAGCCTCACATGGTGGTCGGCCACCCTGGATAAGCAGCCAGTTCTCTGCCCGAAACGATGGGGTACTGACTACGGTAGTATTCTCCCCGTACGAAGCACTATATATTAACAGACTATTATTAGCTTAATAGACTACGTCCAACTCGACGATATAGTGCCAAATATGACTATTCAAATATTAATATACACGATGTCTCAATACCGATGGTAGGCCGAACTTGGCCTTACTCCCACACGTGGCGTCGCGGGGAGGCTTTACGTCTGTCACTCTATTGGAGGGTAAGAAACTGGACTGAAAAGGAAGTCCTACTTTAGTAGCGCAGTATATATACGCACTATGAACAAATAGTACCGTTAGTGGTGCGGTAGCCAGATTCCTACGCGGAACTAGGACTTGTTCGTACATGTTGAGCGGTACGTTTGAACTGGGTCTGGGGGGTATGGCAGCCTGGCACCAAGGTCTCGACCAATAGTAGAATGGAGACTATTATGGGATGTTCAGTAGGCTAGAATGGATATTCAATGCATATTGTACAAGGAATATACAAGGGATATCAGGGAATATTAGAGAATATACAAATACAATTAAATATATATATATAAATAAATATATATATTCGGTTTAATCTGGCCCTTCACAACAAAGACCATGAGGTTAAATCTAAAAACACATGATCCAATCACACTGAGGGGAGAGGCCATAGAGGACATGGAGCACTTCACCTACCTAGGGAGTAACATCAGCAGGGATGGAGGAGCAGACAGGGACATAGAGGCACGCATCAGCAAAGCACAGGTAGCATTCAGGATACTCAGGCCAATCTGGTTGTCCAAGCAACTCTCCAACAACACCAAGCTACGGATCATCTTCAATACCAATGTGAAGACTGTCCTGCTCTACGGCTCTGAGACGTGGAAGACTACTGAGGGCCTCACAAGCAAGATCCAGGTGTTTGTAAACAAATGCCTGCACTACATCCTCAAGCTGTGGTGGCCCATCAAAACCACAAATGAAGAGCTGTGGAGGATAACCAACCAGGACAGCATAGCTACCACCATCAAAAGGAGAAAGTGGAACTGGATAGGGCATACCCTTAGGAAGGACTCCAACAACATCACTAGACAGGCCTTGGACTACAACCCGCAGGGGAAGAGGAAAGCCGGTAGGCCGAGAAACACCTGGAGACGTTCCACACTCCAAGACCTAAAGAACATCGGAGTGAGCTGGAAAGAAGCAAAGGCCCTGGCCCAGAAGAGAGTGAGATGGAGAGCTCTGGTGGACGCCCTATGCCCCTCAACGGGGTAAAGAGGATTAAGTCAAGTAAGTCAAGGCAAATGGTGACGTCACCAAGGAAATCCCTGTTCCCGCTGCGAGCAACGTCAATGCAGCTCTCAGCGACAGAGCTGTTCCTGTTCCTACCTCTTCCCCTATTGTCTCGGACACTCTTATTATAGGTGACTCAATCATCCGCTATGTCTCTGTGAAAGGTTGCGAGACAAGGTGCTACTCTGGTGCTAAAGTGGCAGACATTAACGCTATGATACCTAGTCTGTTGTCTGAGGTGTGTCAAAATTCCCTGGTGGTTCACATTGGAGCCAATGATATTAAAGCTGGTGCATCAGAGCTGATAAAAGAGGATTTTAATATATTACTGGACACTCTCTGTCAGACTGGTAAGACCATCTCAGGGCCCCATACCCTGCCTATATCGTGGGGATATAAATACAGTCGCCTTCACCAATTACATCTGTGGCTGAAGGAAAGCTGCTGGTTCTGGAACCTTACCTACATAGATAACTTCACTCTTTTCTATGATAGATATGACCTCTTCAATAGGGACGGAGTACATTTAAACAGGTCTGGAGCCAAGCTGCTCTCTATGAATATTTCTGATACATTGCAAGCCCTCTTTTCATTTCTCCAAAAGCCTGTAAATTGATGCTCTGTATGCCCAAGTTCTACAGTAACTCAATTAACTCACCCCCTTCAACTCTCTCCCCAGCCCAGGCTTGGGCAGCTTAGTAATAAAAAATAGTGCCCCGCTAATATCTTCTTCAATTTTATCATCAAAGTTACCTCTACCATTTCATCCCATTACTACAATAATTAGCAATAGACATCAAAATAGAGCATCTGGTAAAGCAAATTTGACAGACCTCCGACCTTTTTTTTTTGATCCACTTTTTCTCCCATTTTCTATATTTTTCTCCCATCCCAATTTCGTATCATCCAATTCAACCCTCCCCTGTCACGAACGCTGTTTCTTGCCTCCCACAAGCCGGCTGCAATGTGGACTAAGTCATACATAGCACAAGTCCCCTCCGGTACTTGAGGTAACAGCAGTCGCATCTTTTCACCTGCGCAGCTCGATCTCTCAGTGTCGAGGAGTAACGCGTGGGAGGCTCACGCTGCCCCCGACACTTCCTGATTCTACTGCGCAGGCGCACCAACCGACTTGTAGGAGTCGCTTGTTCACAACGTTCGATCCCCACCCTTCAGTTTTCCCTCCCCGTAATACGGCCAATGTGTATTACTGCGGACGACCAGCTAAACTGAAAACAATGTGGAGAGCTGGATTCGAACACGCGAATCCTAGCGTCTCCACACTGGTGGCGAGTGCCTTGCCCACTACACCACCTAGCCGCCCTACAGACCTCCGACCTTTAAAGTATTACAGTCCAGTAAAATGCCATGGTCATGGGATAAAGATGGCCCTATTTAACATTAGGTCACTTCTCTACAAGTCCTCATCGGTGAGTGACATCATCTGCGATGAGAAATTAGATATTATCTTTTTTTTTTTTTTTTTTTTTTTGATATTTTTGCACAAATCTTTACATTATTTACAGAGTACCTTTTCACAGCATAATATGCAACATCCAAGATTCGCCTTTTTCATTTTTTGTGACAACATACAAAACATGCAAGAGACTCATACAAATACACTAATAACTGACATGGAAATTAAAGAAGCACTTACAAAAAAAAAAAAACATACTATACATTGTGCATATACATCCCTGATATATATATATATATATATACGTCATACGTTACATGTAGACCGATCTACCTGCGAGCAGGTATGTCCTGCATCTTTTCTTTTCTTTTCTCTTTTTTTTTTTTATTTTTTTACGTTTCAGCTACGCCTGTGTGTGTCTCCTATATACTTGTGTATCCCCCTATGTGTCAGTGAAAGCCTATATCTCAACTATGTGTATATGTAGGTGTATGTATGTCTATTTCCTATATATGAGTATGTGCATGTATGTGTGCCCCTGACGTGTATACCTTATCCTTGTGTATATGAGTGCGTGTAAACCTATTATGTACACATATGAATATGTGTATCCTAGATACTTGTATGTGGCTATATCTGCGCACATGTGGGTGTGATAGAGACAGTGACCGTTCCATAGACACACCATCCGGACATAAAATATATGTATATATATACATAATATATTATAGAGCACAAGTACCATCAGATCAAATCCCCTTTTTCATATTCATCCTTGATAATATTGTAATCCCATCTTACTCATTTGTCCTCAGATCGTTCAGTCAGGTGTAGAAAACTGTCCCATATCTCAGCGAAAATATCCTCTCTCCCTGCGACTCTATATGTCACCCTTTCATATGATGCTGTCCGAAACATTAGTTCCATCCATTCTTTAAAAGTAATATCAACAGGTGATTTCCAATGTCGTAATGCAATTCTACATCCTGATATCATGGCCATTCTATACCACATTCCCCGGTATTTAGGCAGTTTAATCCCTTTCGGTACTATACCCAAAACACATGCCATTGGGGCGTTATTTATCTTCACATTCAGGACCTTACTTAGGAATATCACAATTTGATCCCACATTTTCCGGACCTTCTCACATTCGTACAACATGTGCAGTAAAGTGCCTGTCTCCTTCTCACATCTCCAGCAGATGTCACTGTCCCTTAATTTCAGTCTGGCCAGTTTACTAGGCGTCCAATAGCTTCT
The DNA here is from genome assembly GCF_963971535.1 of Notolepis coatsorum. NCBI lineage: Eukaryota > Metazoa > Chordata > Actinopteri > Aulopiformes > Paralepididae > Notolepis > Notolepis coatsorum. The sequence continues at coordinate 29,683,737 of NC_140176.1, read as the reverse complement.
GTTCAGTACTTTGTAAAAAATAAGTTGTGATTGCGCCTCCCTAGAGAATTTACTCCATTTGGATACCAGTTTCTCCCACATTTCCTCAGTAATCTCCTCATGTACATCGTTCTCCCAGCTCAATCTCAAACCCGCCAATTTGGGTGCATTGTATTCTCTTATAACATCATAAAATCTTGACGCACCGCCTTTCCTGCGCCATCCTTTATAGAATATTTCTTGAATTGCAGTAATTGGGCCGCACTTTGGTCCTCCTATTGATGACGATATACAATGTCTAATCTGTAGGAATTTATAAAAGTTTTTATTATCTATATCAAAATCCTCCTTAATATCCTCAAAAGGCAAAACCCCATCCTCCCCGGCTATATCACCTAGTACATGTATCCCCCTTTTAACCCAATCGTCCCATATGACTGATTTCTTCCCAATCTTTAGTTTCTTATTATACCATATAGAGGCTCTCGTAGTTAAGTATGGGCTATCACCAGTCATTTTGTGCGATTGATTCCAAGTTTCCCTGATAAATGCCATCAAAGGGTTTTTAAGAGGTATAGGTCTGTCTGATTGTGTCAGGAAGGATTCCAGAGATGAGGGATATATCATTTCCTCCTCCATCTTGACCCAAGCAGGTGCCTCCTCAGACGAGTGATTCAGTTTGGAGAGCTGGGAGAGCGAGAATGCATAGTGATACCAGTCTAGTTTAGGCAGGGATAAACCGCCATTTTCCTTTGCTGCATACATTTTGGCCCGTCCAAATAGCGGCCTTTTGCCCCCCCACAGATATACATTAATGACTTTGTCAAACTGTCTGAGTAACTGGGTCGGGAGAGTCAGCGGCAACATATATAGGATATAATTTAATTTGGGAGCTAGTATCATTTTCACTAGGTTTATCTTTCCCAGGAGGGACATATTCATTTTGGCCCAATTCTGGATAAGAGCACTAATGTGTTCGATTATAGGGGCAATATTGGCTTGCATCAACTCTTTCAGACCTGGGATCAGCTTTATTCCTAGGTATATCAACCCTGACGGCATCCATCTGTATTGCCACCCCCTTCTGATATCAGGGGGACAACATTTAGAGAGAGGCATTGCTTCTGACTTGCTCCAGTTGATTGTGTACCCAGATATTTCGGAGAAGGACTCTATAACATTTCCAATGATCCCAACTGCTGTTCGGGGATTGCTGGATACCAATAAGATATCGTCCGCATATAAAAATAATTTATGTTCTACCTGCCCCGCTGTTGTGAAGGATCAGATTAAACCGAATATATATATTTATTTATATATATATATATTTAATAGTATTTGTATATCGTTTGATATCCCCTGTATATTCCTTGTACAATATGCACTGAATATCCCTTTAGTCTACTAAACAGCCCATAATAGTTTCATTCTACCATTGGACGAGAACCTGGCGCCAGCAGCCATACCCCTAGGTTCAAGTTCAATCGTGCCGCCCAACATGCCGAGGCAAGCCCGGTTCCGCGTAGGAATACGTCTGGCGAAATACGAATGGTACTATTTGTTCACAGCGCATATATATATGGCGCAAGTAAAGTAGAACTTTCTTTTAGTCCATTAGTTCTTTACCCTCCAACCGAGTAACAGACGCGAAGCCTCACCCACGACGCACGTGTGGTGCAGTAAGGCCTACTTGGCCTCAGAATAGGCATTGAGATATCGTGTGGATTAATAGTTGAATTGTCATAGTTTGGCACTATACCGTCGAGTTGGACGTATTCTATTAAGCTAATAATAGTCTATTTATGTATGGTGCATCGTTCGGTTAGAGTTATAAAGTTATCAGTACCCCCATCGTTCCTGACGTTATCTGGAGTCTTAACCAGGCTGGGCAGACCACTAGTGGTGCTTGCATCCGAGGAGCTCCGGGCCAGGGCGACTGGACCTGTACATTGGATTACTCTACCCGGACGACGGCGAGCCTTCCACGGCTTGGATTATGCTTTGGGTGCTTTGATTATTCCATGGATAACGGCCAACACTGCTGAGTGTTGGAACTACCCCCCGGAGAGGAGTCCAGGTGAGACGGCGCTCTACACCATTGAGGTCGCCTCACGTCTCTCCGTTGTGGACCGGCAGCTACCGTCCACCAGAGGGTCCAGCTGTATTCATCTGCGGACCGAGGTTCTGTGGGCACCGTGTTCAAGACTTTGAATTCTCCCAAGAAATCGTCGGCCAGATGGGATACCGCCAGCGGCTTTTCTAACCCCCCCCCTCCTACTGTCTTACAACCAGCGGGACCCCCCCCCCCCCTTAGTGTATCCAGCTATAATCATTTAAGTACCATCGCTATAGTTCCCTAAAGAACCGGGTTGTATACTTACTCCCTGCGTAACCAGAGATTGGACATTCAATGTTGATTTACCTACGAATACTCATTTGCCATACAAGTGCATTTCAAATCATAAATGTAAACAAGTGAACGTTGTATATACCTTTTGCTATATTAAATATTCGATTTGTACATTTGTGTGGACTTCGTTTCATCAGGTGGGAAAGTGTTCATCATATCTATATCATGTACTGGATGGCCAGAAGTTAAAGTACTAGAGGTAGTGGTTTAATAATACCATACTTAACAATACAGTCAGGGAATTGTACCCCTCAGTTACAATTGGTCCTTCGAGCCGGAGGGTAACTAGTGTAATATTAATATAGTGTTATTAATATTAAAATGGCCTATGATGAACACTCCACGAAACGGTCCTCCTAACGTAGAACGCCCGCGGCGCCGACGACAGACACCTCAGTACTTAGAGGATTACGCTGTCAGTCAACTACCTAGCCTTCGACAAACGGTAAACGCGGTAAAAGTAGAAAGTAAAATTATGTCTGACCTTAACGACCAGGTTTCCCCGACCACAGAGGCCCTAGTAGGTTCTAATGTAACTGACCAAGCTCACGGTGGGGACCAGGAGGGAGCTGACATGCCTTTACCCCCCGCCAATACCGAAGAAGTAGTCCCCGACCAGCCCCGGGAGGAAGACAACCCTACAGAGAGAGAACTCTGCACGGAAGAAGAGGAGGAGAGCGCCGAGGAAATAGAGCTCCAGGACTCCCCAACGAGTACACCCAGGAGCGGCTCACACAGGAGCGGCTCACCTCCACAACCGCCTTCCCCCAGCGAAGCGGAGAGGATGCTACAACAGGCATTCCTCGTCAGCCTGACAGCCTCTACCGAACGTGATCGACTTCAGGGCGAACGCGATCGACTCCAAGCACAGCAACGGAGCGAAGAAGAGCGCACACGCCTGGAGATGAGACGCCTTCAGACGGAAGAGAATATGGCAAGAGACCGGGCCGACGCCCAGCGCGCCGCTGCCGGTGCCCAAAGAGAAGCAGATCTCACCAAGCGCGAAGTCGAGCGCGACAAGTTACAAGCGCAGCTAATGGAGCAGCTGATCCGCAAGGCAACACCCTCTCCCTCCGCCAGGGGTTCAAGGAACTCGTCGAGACAACAGTCAAGGGCAGCGTCTCCTAACCGAGCAAGCAACCCTGAACTTGACCAACAGACCAAGCCTATACCCCCCGCAGACCCCCTTCCCAGACCGGTCCAAGCGAGACCCAGCTACAAGGAAGGAGCGGCATACACTGCGGAGAAGCTAAATAAACGATTACAGGATCTGGAAGACCTGATAGAGGAAGAAGAGGGAGAGGAGGAGAACCAAGCCCGACGATAGCACAGTACTCCACCGGACCAGGAGGTCCAGTACAGCCCAGGCTATACCCCCGCGGCGCTGCGCTACAGACCCCCGACTCTATTCACGGGTGAGCACGACGCACGACCAGCCCCGAGGAATAGCACCTGGACCAGCGGGCCATGGTACCCTGTCGGTACCAGCCCACAGAGAGGCGCAAGAGGGGACTCGCCTAGGAGGTCTCTCCCCCAACGCTCGCCGATGTATCAGCCATCCACGGCGTCCTACATCGCCACACCGTCGTTTCCAGACTTCACCTATGAGAATCGAGCACAATACACGGAGCTCCGGATGTGCTTAGAGACAATGATGGTGGATGTCGCTGATGAACGCCACAAGTATGCAATATTACTGAAGCACCTGAAAGTACCGCGAGCGCACAATATAGCGCTAGCCTATGCCACCTCTACGACACCATACACAGCGGCCCTAGCAGCGCTGGACCAGAGATATGGACGTATATGGGATTACGTAATCCAAGAGATAAGGCATATTGATCGCCTACCCCCAGCAACAGACAATCGCTCATTAGACGACCTGTCAATCAAAGTGCAGTCCCTGGTAGGGATGCTGGGAGCGCAACGGGAAAAGGGCATGCATGAGCTATACGCCAACTCTAACGTCGAGAGGATTTTGGAGAAGCTGCCACCCGCAAGACAAGAGCGTTTTAGGCGGCAGAGAGACTACCGGGATCCTAACGGCCCCGAACCATCCCTCCTTGATCTAGCCGACTTCCTGGCGAGAGAAGTCAGCAGCTTACGACTGGATACGTTCGGGCGGAGCACGCCAAGCTCCAGAGAGGGACCCAGGAGAATAAATGATGGAAGAAGATCGGTGACTGTCATGCACCAATCAGAGTCAGTACCGAGCAGTAAGAGCCACAGTACCCCCTCGAGAAAAGAGAAGTGGAAGATGGTGTGTCCCTACTGTGAGAAAGAACACTGGCTGTCACAATGTGACCTGTTCACAAAGATGAATGCAGAAGAAGTGAGTCAATGGATAAAGTCCAACAGGCGCTGTTACCGATGTGCGCGACCACACATGGCAGCCGAATGCCGCCTAAAGAAAAGGTGCAGTCAGTGCGACGGAGCCCATCTAGATATACTACACGACAGTAACAGAAGACGGCCTTCACCTGCACCATCGAGCGGCACCAAGGCAAGTGTCATGTACATTGACCCCGCCAGCAGCAGCGGCGCCCAAGTGCTCTTAAAGGTAGTCCGTGTGACATTGAGCTACCAAGATAAAGTCATGGACACTTACGCCGTCCTTGATGACGGGTCAGAGAAGACCCTTCTGCTCGCGTCCGCTGCGGCCCAGCTGGGACTGCGGGGGAGCGAGAACGAAATGACGATTCGGACAATAAGAAGAGATTTAAAGACGATAAAGGGCGAGAATGTCTCCTTCACTATCGCAGCAGACGGGCAGCCAGAGCGACGGTATAGGATTACAAATGCTTTCACCAGCCAAGAAATAGGACTATCGCAGTACACCTACCCTATCGCCAAGTTGATGGATAAATATGTGCACCTGCGACAACTACCTATCCCGCTCATAGACGGCGCTACCCCGACCCTGCTGATAGGCTCCGACCATGCAGAACTCATAGTCCCGATTGACCGGGTCCATACAGGACCCCGAGGCTGTCCTGCAGCAGTCGAGACCCGCCTAGGGTGGACCCTACAAGGCCCCCTCGCTAAATCTCTCAACCGAACAGCAGCCACTAGGTGCCTCCACTCCAGAACGACAGAAGAAGACACCACTCTCCTGCAGCATGTCGAGAGGCTATGGACACTAGAGACAATGCCCTTTAAGAACGAAAAGAAAGATATTCGTTCTAAAGAAGACATTTACGCCATCAACCTACTCGAGCAAGGGACAAAGAGAGTCACAGTCGGCGGAGTGATGAGATACGCAACTCCACTCCTGAGGCGAGAGGGAATGCCCACCTTTCACGCAAAGAAAGACGCCACGGAGCGCTATCTATTGAACACAGAGCGGCGCCTAGCCAAAGACCCCGCTCAAGAGAGTGTGTACCGCGCTGAGATTGAGAAGCTAATCACAGCGGGACACGTGACAAAGATTGACATTAAAGAGGCCGATCAGACGACCGAATCATGGTACGTGCCGCATCACAAGGTCCACCACAACGGCAAGGATCGCATTGTGTTTAACTGCAGCTACCAGATCGGATCCCAAAATCTGAATAAAGAGCTCTTGCCCGGCCCCACACTCGGCCCCTCCCTACTAGGCGTGCTACTGCGCTTCCGCCAGGACAAGGTGGCTATCAGCGGGGATATCAAAGGGATGTTCCTGCAGGTGAGACTAGTGGAGGAGGACAAGCCCCTGCTGCGGTTCCTATGGAGAGAGAGGATCGGAGATGAGAACCCAGCCATCTACCAGTGGGAAGTACTCCCCTTCGGAACCACATGCAGCCCGTGCTGTGCTACATTTGCACTACAGAAACACGTCGCAGAGGACCCAGCAGCAGAAGAAGAGGTCCGACACAGTGTGAAGAACAGTTTCTACGTGGACAACTGTTTACAAAGCGTTTCGACTCAAGAAGAAGCCGAGGCTCTCCTAATCAAGCTACGCGCCTCCCTGATCAAAGGCGGCTTTGATCTCAGGCAGTGGGCCAGCAGTGACCCGCACGTATTGCGCAGCCTCTCCCCCGCGGACAAGGCTGCCAGCAGCGAGACCTGGATGGCGACCATCCCAGGAGAAGCCCAAGAAATGACACTAGGACTAGTCTGGCGCTTCAAAACAGACTCGCTCCACTATAGACACAAACCCCTGACCACGGAGCAGGGAAGGTCGACGGCGATACCGACCACCAGACGGAGTGTGTACAGAACACTCGCCAGACAATATGACCCGTTGGGATGTATTCTACCTTACACCACCAGGGCAAAGATGATTGTACGAGCACTATGGGACAAGGACCAGGGCTGGGACGACCCAATACCCGCACCCCTTGCCTCCACATGGAGAGAGTGGGAGACGGAACTCCGCTCACTCCCAGGCGTCAATATACGCCGCAGCTACTTCCCACCCACAGTGAGGCCAGAGACATGCAAGATGGATCTACACGTCTTCAGCGACGCCTCCGAAGTAGCCTATGGATCAGTGGCCTACTTGCGTGCCCAAGAGAAGGGAGGAGAGATACACACCGCCTTCATCCTGGCTCGCTCAAGAATAGCCCCACGAAAGCAACAATCTATCCCGCGTCTAGAGCTCTGCGCAGCCCTAGCAGGAGCGCATCTAGCCACGTTAATCCAACGTGAACTCACCATTCCGGTGCACAGAACAATCTTGTGGTCAGATTCCACGACAGTACTCACATGGATCAAGTCTGATTCATGCAGATACAAGGTCTTCGTGGGAGTCAGAGTCACAGAGATTCAAGAGTTAACAGAAGCAGCGAGCTGGCGGTATGTGGACACCAAACACAACCCAGCTGACGTCATCACCCGGGGAATGTCCCTAGATGACCTCACCCGTCACAACATCTACAGTGACGGACCAGAGTTCCTCAAGCTCCCGGAAGGAGAGTGGCCTACGCCCACCCCACGGGAGGCGAGTAAAGAGGAGGCTGAGAACAAGAAACCTATGTTCTGTGGACTGAGCACAGTCGCCTCCACAGACCCCAACTCGTTCCCTGATGAGCTAGACTGTCTACAGGGAGGAAAGCCCGTCCCATCAGACAGCAGATTGCTCCACCTGGCACCCGAGAGCGACGCCCATAATCTCATCAGAGTGGGTGGTCGTCTGCGGAGGGCCCCCAATCTACCGGATGACGTTAAGTACCCGATAGTCTTGAACAGCCGACACAAGGTCACAGAGCTGATCATAAAGAAATACGACGAGGATGTACACCACGCAGGAGCAGAGAGAGTCTTCGCGGAGATCAGACGTCGCTATTGGATACTTCAAGGAAGAGAAGCAGTGCGACGCTTCCAGCGAACCTGTCTAGACTGCCGAAAGTGGCGCGCGCAGCCCAGCATACCCCGGATGGCTGACCTACCTCCCTGTCGCCTCCGACTCGGCGACAAGCCATTCCACTCCACAGGCATGGACTGTTTTGGCACGTTGTATATAAAGAAAGGAAGAGGAACCGAGAAGCGGTGGGGTATTGTATTCAAATGCATGACCACCAGAGCGATACATATCGAACTCCTTCCAACCATGAGCACAGACTCATTCCTTATGGCCTTCCGAAGATTCACATCACGGAAAGGAAAACCGTCTACATTGTTGTCTGATCACGGGACAAACTTCAAAGGCGGAGAAAGAGAGCTGAGAGAGAGCTTCCAAGCTATGGGCCCAGAACTTAAGACCCACCTCGCTCCATCCCAGATTGACTTCCAGTTTAATCCCCCGAACGCACCCCACTTCGGTGGAACCTGGGAACGAGAAGTACGTTCTATAAAGACAGCCCTGTACGCCGTGCTTGGGGCCCAGACTGTAGCGGAAGAAGTCCTAATGACAGTCCTCACGGAGATCGAGGGAGTATTGAACTCCAAGCCCCTCGGCTACGTCTCCAGTGATATAGCAGATGTCGACCCAGTCACCCCCAACACACTCTTGATGGGGCGGCTGGACCCCGCGCTACCCCAGACAATGTACAGGCCTGAAGAAGCGAACGGCCGAAGAATGTGGAGGTACAGTCAAGTACTAGCTGACAAGTTTTGGAACAGCTTTCTACTCCACTATTTACCGTCTCTACAGACCCGCCAGAAGTGGGTAAAAGAGAGAGACAATTTGACAGAAGGAACAGTCATCATGATTATCGACCAGTCACTACCCAGAGCTATGTGGCCGGCTGGCCGCGTAAGCAAAGTGATCACCGGTGCCGATGGCAAGGTCCGAGCAGCTGAGGTGCTCGTCCAAGGGCGAACTTACACACAACCCGTGGCGAGGCTAATAGAACTGCCCAGACTCCCAGACACTATCGATGACGACCATGACCCCATGACTTTGTGAGTTGACTGACCCTTACAGCGGACCTTGAGTGGTAGACAGTGCGGTTAATCTGTCTCTGCTTAGCTAATTAGGTGGGACTAATTAGGGGGCGGCTGTTGTGAAGGATCAGATTAAACCGAATATATATATTTATTTATGGATATATATTTAATAGTATTTGTATATCGTTTGATATCCCTTGTATATTCCTTGTACATATACACTGAATATCCCTTTAGTCTACTGGCCCCGGTTCCGCGTAGGAATACGTCTACCGAAATACGAATGGTACTATTTGTTCACAGCGCATATATATATGGCGCAAGTAAAGTAGAACTTCCTTCTTTTAGTCCATTAGCCCTTAGTTCTTTACCCTCCAACCTAGTGGCAAGACGTTAAGCCTCACCCACGATACACGTGTGGTGCAGTATGGTCAACTTGGCCTCAGAATGGCATTGAGACATCGTGTGGATTAATAGTTGAATTGTCATAGTTTGGCACTATACCGTCGAGTGGGACGTATTTCTATTAAGTTAATAATAGTCTATTATGTATGGTGCATCGTTCGGTTAGAGTTATACAGTGAGTAGTACCCCCATCGTTTCCTCGCGTTATCTAGAGTCTTAACCAGGCTGGGCAGACCACGTGTGGTGCTTTCATCCGAGGAGTTCTGGGCTAGGACGAGTGGACCTGCACATTGGATTACCTTACCCGGACGACGGCGAGCCCTACACGGCTTGGATTATCTACTTGCTTTGGGTGCTTTGATTTATGCCATGGATAACAGCCAACACTGGTGAGTGTTGGAACTACCCCCCGAGAGGAGTCCAGGTGAGACGGCGCTCTACCCCGAGTGAGGTCGCCTCACGTCTCTTCGTTGTGGACCGGCAGCTACCGTCTACAAGAGGGCCCAACTGTATTCATCTGTGGACCAAGGTTCTGTGGGCACCGTGTTCAGCACTCTGAATTCTCCCAAGAAATCGTTGGCCAGATGGGATATCGCCGGCGGCTCTCCTAACCCCCCCCCCCCCCCTACTGACTTACAACCAGCAGGACCCCCCTTTAGTATATCCAGCTATAATCATTAAGTACCATCGCTATAGTTCCCTAAAGAACCAGGTTGTATACTTGCTTCCTGCGTAACCAGAGATTGGACATTCAATGTTGATTTGCCTACGAATACTCATTTGCCTTACAAGTGCATTCAAATCATAAATGTCATTAAGTGAACGTTGTATATACCCTTTGCTATATATTAAATATTCGACTTATACATTTGTGTGGACTTGGTTTCATGGTGGGAAAGTGTTCATCATATCTATATCATGTACTGTGTGGCCAGTAGTTAAAGTACATAAAGCGGTAGTGGTTTAATGATACCATACTTATCAATACAGTCAGGGAATTGTACCCCTCAGTTACAGCGAGGATACGATCCCGTTGGTCTAGATATTATCTTTCTAACGAGACATGGCTTGGCTCTGATGGAGCGGTAACTTTGGCCGCTGCCTGCCCCGCGGGCTATAGTTTTGTGCACTCAATACGTGAGGGCAAGAAAGGAGGTGGACTGGCAAATATTTTCTCAGACACTTTAAAATGTAAACCTCTGACTCTTGGCAAATATTCATCATTTGAATACCAGGCCACCATACTTGAGAGTAAATCCCCTGTGCTAATAATTACTATTTATTGTCCTCCAAAGCTCTAAAACCTTATTTTTAACAGAAATAGCTGAACTTTTATCTATCTGTTCCACTAACTACGACAGAACCCTGATAACAGGCGACGGAAACCTTCATGTGGAGAATGTATCAGATACTGAAGCTGTGGGCTTCCTACAGTTGTTGTACTCTTTTGATTTTATTCAGCATGTTGTCGGCCCAACACATAAACACGGCCACACCCTGGACTTGGTGATCTCTAGAGGTATGAGAATCACTGTTGACAAAATTATTGAAAGGCCGGAGCTATCTGACCACCATCTGCTATGTTTTAGTATGACTGTCCCTGATCTTGAGAAAAACAGCACAGACTATACTATTAAAAAACTTTTCTTTAGCCCGTCAGCAGCCAGTGAGTTCCCTAGTCATCTGGCATGTGCGCCCCCCCCTACCTGAATCTTCCTCAGTAAATGATATGGTTCAACATTTTAGTCTTAAAGTAAGGTCAGCTCTCGACAAAGTGGCTCCCTTGAAAACCAAGAGGAGACATAAAGCCAGAATAACACCCTGGATCACCGAACATATGCGTTCACTTAAGAGGGAATGTCGTAGAGTGGAGCGAGTTTGGAGAAAAACCAAGCTCACTGTCCACCTACAGTCTTTAAAGCAATCTACAGTTGCCTACAACAAAGCCATGCGTCTGGCAAGACAGACGTATTTCTCAGGCATTATTAATGAGAATAAGACAAATGCCAGAGTTTTATTTTCCACCATTGAACATCTTTTAAATCCCCCCCAGTCCTACAAGCAGTCGCTCGCTGCCACTAAAGATAAGTGTAATGAGTTTGCATCCTTTTTTGATAATAAAATTCTTAACATTCGTGCTAGTATTGTGAGTGATGCTCTTAGCACAAACTCTCAAACTACAAATGCCGCTAGTGGTGCTATATGCAACAGGATAAATCGCTCCAGGGGAAGTCTAACATTGTTCTGTGAATTGATGAAGTGGAACTCCGCAAAACCATATCGCAAATGTCATCATCCTCCTGTCCTTTGGATGCCATTCCCACCCCCTTCCTCAAAGAGGTTTTAGACAAGTGTGATTGGAGATATCCTTAAAATTGTAAACAGCTCTCTCAAATCAGGCGTCTTTCCAGACTCACTAAAATGGCTGTAGTTAGGCCCTTACTAAAGAAACACAACCTTGATCCCTCTGTGTTGAGTAACTATAGACCTATCTCTAATCTCCCTTTTTTGGGCAAGGTCTTAGAAAAGAATTTTTTTTATCAACTGGATGCGTTTTTACAAAAAAATAGGGTCCATAACAAATTCCAATCTGGTTTCCGGAGGGGCCATAGCACTGAGACAGCACTTGTAAAGGTAATTAACGACCTTAGGGTGTCTGCGGACAATAAAGAGGTATCCGTTCTCCTACTCCTAGATTTAACGGCTGCGTTTGACACAATTGACCACACAATTCTAATGCACCGCCTCGAGTATTGGATATGTCTGTCAGGCACGGACTTGTCCTGGTTTCATTCCTACTTAACAGGTAGAAACTACTCTGTCAATCTAGCGAATTATGATTCCGACAAACACACCATCTGTTCTGGTATCCCGCAGGGATCCATTGTTGGCCCTTTATTGTTCTCCCTGTATATACTGCCGCTGGGTGGACTTATTACCAATCATAGAGTTAACTTCCATTTATATGCTGATGATACCCAGCTTTACCTCTCCGTAGCTCCAGACGAGCCCTGTGCTCTCGCGATTTACCCGGTGGCTACAACAACACACAGTGACATGTAGTCACTGTGTGTTGTTGTAGCCACCGGGTAAATTGCGATTTTTTATTAGTTTGTCATGACAAACCAATTAGATAATCCAACATATGTGTAAAGGCACAACATATTCCAGTTAACGGTATATTTTTTTAATGATTCGTTACGGCGCAATCAATACTTCCATGCGTTCGGGACCTCCATGTTTTGGGGGTATTCATCAGAAAAATCGGATCCGGGATTCGGCTCCCATCAGTCGGGCAAGAACTGCGGGTTTTCAGCCTCTCTCCTCTCTCCTGGAGCTTAAGGGGGAGCTGCGCTCGGCCAATCAGAGAAACGCGGAAGGTGCTCGGCCAATCAGAGAAACGCGGAAGCGCATGTTGGTTGCCTAAAGTGTTCACGCACCCAGGATGCGATCCCCCTCTGCGTGCCCCCGTCTCCCTATCTCCGGCCGGAGTGATGACTGGAGTGCTGGACGTCCCGTGATGACACCCACCCAGGATGCGACCCCTGCTGGCCCCTCTGCGTGCCCCCCTGTCTCCGGCTGTCTCGTGGTGGTGGCCGGGGGGATGCGGCCCTCTCTGCGTCACCTCCTGTCTCCCTGTCTTCGGCTGTCTCGGAGTGGTGGCCGGAGTGTGGAAGGTCCCGGGAGGACGCACCCCTGTGCCTCGGCTGGAGCCGCTATCAGTTCTATCTTTAATCTTATAAAATGTTCAGTTGTTATCACTATCAGCTCTATATTTAATTTTTCAAAATGTTCAGTTGCTATCGCATGCACTCATCTGTGTTTCACTACACACATGGTTGCATGCTTACCAGCTGTTCGCCTCTTTTTAATGCAACATGCAACACTAATATCACCGACATCTAAGAAGGGAGATCCCCCCTTGAATTGGCCCTTCTAAGGTTTCTCTCCTCCACATTGCCTGTGGTGCATTTTTTCCTATTGTCGTGTATTTATCTAAATGAAACATGAAACTAGCAACTGAAATGTACAAAATAATATTAGATGAGATTGCTGATTTGACAGAAGGAGCAGGAAACACCATGTTGGTTATCTCTGTGGCACCAGGCGTAAGAGGTTGAGACAGTGACTCCCCCGACCAGGTGGCCAGGACCATTAAGGTCATAAACTGACCTCTCAAGACTATATTAAGATAGGGCAGGAAGGAGTGGTATGTACTTTAGCTAAAGAAGAACAAAAGCTTACTTGGAATGACCCATTTCCCCCACCGGGCGAACCTATTTGGTAAGAGATAATATCTTTGAAGAACAGGAACCAAACTGAAAATACAGTTGGGGTCAAAAGGTTTATTTGCACTAGCTAAGCAACTAAGGCCCGGAAGTCAGAAAGGTGACACCGACGGTTGGAATCTCCCTTACACATCTGATTTGATTGACTTTAGGAAATACATTTAACAGGCTCAATGCTATTGGAATTTAAGTAGAATGCCACCAGTTATACATTAACTATAGAATAGTTAGACTAGACAGTTTTTAGACCTTAAGGAAATAGATAAAACTATACAGTATTGGTCAATGGTTAATCAAGGACCAAGTATTCTATTTTCTGTTGAAGGATGAATATGCTATTATCTGTGCACGGAGAGCCAGTCGGAGTCTCCCCAATTTAGACTGTGTAAACATTGTGTCACAAGAACAGGAGGACGTGTCACTCACCGACGAGTTCCTACTAGAAGGAAGTTGGCCAATGGGGAAGCCCGATTGCGGGAGTGACGTCACCAGACAGGCAGGGGAGAGGTCTTTTCTATCTCATTAAAAAGGGCAGGCGAGGAGACAGAGGGGATCCTGGAGATGGACTGAGACCGAGACCTGGAGCGACACACACACCGGCTGACAGAAGGAACCTGGAGATGAGCGCTGGCGACTGGAGCGCTGAACCTCCACCGACGGAGAGAGAATCACCAACCTGAGACTCGAGAGCCGAGCCGGAGACACACAGAGCGATGGACACAAACGATGATCGACGATCGCCTCGCAGCAGGAGAGCCTGCCACCGAGCGTAGACGAAACCAAGAGCTCCCAACCCGCTGAGGATCCGAAAGCAAGGTTGCCTTGGCGACCACCACAAAGAGAAGCCGCGTGTTGTCATGGAACCCGAGAGACAACAACACCACCACCTGAGAAGAAAGCTCTGATCGGCCCCAGCTGATCAGATCATGGACAAAACTGCCACATCAAAGAGAAGATTAGATTACAGTAAAGATCTTGTACTTGTTTGATTCATAGCTGTGGTTTTATTAAGAATGAAATAAACACAGCAGTTTGTTTGATTAGACCACCTCGTCAGCGTCTTTCCTTAAAGAGAACCGAACACCTGAAACTACAAACAATGCAGAGAGAACAGAGTAGACTATACGATCACAAATCATATATAAATGAAGCTAGAATACTTCACTATTGTTATGTTTTAGTGAGTTTTTCCTTACCTTCGCGTGGGGTACGTCTGGGAGTGTTGCATGCATGCATGCATTTATTTTGAGCTTATGGACCTTATGGTATTCTTGTTTTTTCTTGACTTACTGTGTTACTGTGTTTTTTTTCTTCTTGACTTGTTTAAAGAAGACGTGTCTCTGTTAAGCACTTTGAGCTGCACTTTGTGTATAAAAGGTGCTATATAAATGAAGATTATTATTATTATTATTAAGCAAAACACTTAACCCCTAACTGCTCCCGATGAGCAGGTTGGCACCTTGCATGGTTGCCTTTGCCGTCTGTGTGTGAATGTGTGAGTGAATGGGTCAAATGTGAGGAACAAATTGTAACGCGTTTTTGGATAAAAGCACTATGTAAATGCACCATTTACCATTTTCTTTTGATCATTTATCTGGCTCTGGTGCAGTGTTACTATGGTTTGGACCATGTATACACATTGTATACCATCATCACTATTACTACTGTCTGATTGCATCCTGCCACCCACTACTGTTCACTACTACTATTATCACTATTGCCATTACTACTTGAACTTTGATTAGTTCTATTATTCTATTATCTACCTATCCTACTTGTACGCCCCCCCCCCCCATGCTGCTATGATACTTGAATTTCCCCCAAGGGATTAATAAAGGAAGGGTTGACTTGAGCCAATAGGAGTACAGCACCTTCTAGACTTGAACCATTGAGAGTACAGCACCTTCTAGACTTGAGCCAATAGGAGTACAGCACCTTCTAGACTTGAGCCAATAGGAGTACAACACCTTCTAGACTTGAGCCAATAGGAGTACAACACCTTCTAGACTTGAGCCAATAGGAGTACAGCACCTTCTAGACTTGAGCCAATAGGAGTACAACACCATCTAGACTTGAGCCAATAGGAGTACAGTACCTTCTAGGCCCCAGTAACCTCGTTCCCAGCTTTATCTCGAGAGATAAAGCCTGGTAAAGCACTATGGCTGAAAGTGGGAATCAGGTAGGAAGTCCCGCCCCTGAAATCACGACACGGTGCTCATGAAAATGTATTCCCCCAGAAACAACCTCGTTATCGCCTCCCTCGACAGGCTGACAGACCTGCTTGTTGTTTGTTTCGCTGGGGACTATAAACAGATCAGGGGGTGCCCGGAAACCGGAAAGCCTGTATTTCTGTATTTCCGATTCACATTTTAGGAGGCATAGCTTTACCAGCCTAAGGCCCCAGACTGGCAGCCTCCAGTAAAACAACTGTTTGAGGTTGTGAACATGAAAGAGCAACCAGTCACGGTTCCTAGTTGACCTCCAGCTGTGAGAGGAAAGGGTTGTGGTTCCATTTAGCAGAATGAGGTATTTAAGTGGTTGCTCCTGGTGAGTTCTAGGGCATTAAAAAGTGCCTCTACCAGGACTGAGACGACGCGTCAACATAATCCATGATGGAAACACGTCCACTGGCATACTGTGCAATGCAAGATGGCTGCATCCGGTCACAGCATGGATTCCCCCAGAGAAGCTGCAGCTAAAAAACCTCACCCACCATCATCTCAAGTGTGGGAGTATTTCAGATAGAAACCCAACAATGTGGTGTTCTGTACGCTTCTAACTCAAACTCATCACAGCTATGTAAGAACATTAGGAGAAGTATCGAGGAGAACTTTGTCAAGATGGCAGCGTGACAGCAGAGTGAGTTGTTTACTTGT
Source organism: Notolepis coatsorum (assembly GCF_963971535.1). Classification (NCBI taxonomy): domain Eukaryota; kingdom Metazoa; phylum Chordata; class Actinopteri; order Aulopiformes; family Paralepididae; genus Notolepis; species Notolepis coatsorum. Next base: position 29,667,469 of record NC_140176.1, on the reverse strand, counting down.
TTACCTTGTGTCCCCATGCGGAATGTGTTTCTTTCAGCCGGAGGCGGTGTTGCAACGCTGAATGTAACTCCTTTAATATTCATCACCACAACTACACAATACAGTACGTTACTCGAAAGCTAGAATGAATGCCTAAATCAGAATGTTCGATGTTCTAGAATGTTCGGCTATGACATCATCACAAACATTCCAGAATGTTCGGGCGGAACTAATGTTTCCTAACAATAGTTCCGTGGGTGAATTATGTACCATTACAATCACTACACAATGAACATTTATTTTCTAAATGTTTCTTCATCGCCCACATGTAATTTCTGTTCCGCTGCTGTTATGGTGATTTACTCCATGCGTCGTTGCAATTCAACACAAAACAATGAATGTACTTGAGGCTACGACTGACAGACTGATGATACAGCTACCATGCATATTTGAGGTGAAAGAAAGTTATTGATTTGGGGACAATGCGATGTAGCTAGCTAGCATAACGTTTCTAACAACACATCACTGGCATCAGTCAGATGACACATGGTTGTCAATCAGTTGCTAAGGTAAGGCAGAGGGATGATAATGAAAGTCAGCAGTGAGCAAAGCATAAATAACATTTCTTTATATTTTTATGTTGAAAATATGAATAAATGGCACATATTTTTGTCTTTGGCAAGTGGCCATGGTATAAGTGGGATAATACCTGCATGGTATACGCATGGTATAGGCGAGGTGTGCGGTTATCAAAAAAACAATGCACTTCTTGGAGACAAGAGCCCCGCGCCATGGATTCTTTTTTGATAACCGCACAGGGATAAAACCGCTATGTATGTATGCATGTATAACCGCACCTCATTGTCTTTTATCCCTTACGTATACTGTACGATAAGAACATGGTCTATATAGGCGGCTACGTGGCGTAGTGGGCAAGGCGCTCGCCACGAATGCGGAGACGCTGGGCTCGCCTGTTCGAGCCTAGCGCTCCACATTGCTTTCAGTTTAGCTGGTCGTTCATACTAATACACATTGGCCGTATTAGGGGGTGGGAAACTGATGGGTGGGGATCGGGCGTTGTGGACAGCGACTCCTACAGGTCGGTTGGTGCGCCTGCGCAGTAGGATCAGGAAGTGTCGGGGGCAGCGTGAGCCTCCCACGCGTTACTCCTCGCCACTGAGAGATCGAGCTGCGCAGGTGAAAAGATGCGACTGCTGTTACCTCAAGTACCGGAGGGGACTTGTGCTATGTATGACTTAGTCCACATTGCAGCCGGCTTGTGGGAGGCAAGAAACAGCGTTCGTGGGGAGGGGACAGGGGAGGGTTGAATTGGATGATACGAAATTGGGATGGGAAAAAATATAGAAAATGGGAGAAAAAGTGGATAAAAAAAAAAAAAAAACATGGTCTATATACATTTTGACTGTTTTTGAGAGTTTAATATGGAACAAGAAGAATGTCCCATATGCTAGCGCCTAGCGCACTTTAGCCTAACTTAGCATGGGACAGACGGACATTCCCACGTGCTGTGATAAGGTAGCCTACTTTAGCTTAGCATAGCTAAAAGTAGCCTGATTGATTATTCATTCTGAAAGCAATGAAAGGATGATGAAGCAATAAAAGATGGTAAATAGCTTTTATTTTCTGAATGCCTGCTTGACGCAGGCCAGGTTTTTCTAGCACCCCATTCCACACTGGGAGCAGTTCCAGGAGTCCCGGCCGACCACCATTCACCACGTGTGCCCACACGGGACGAGGCAGTGTGCCGGACCGATACAAGATGGCGAGCCAACCCACTGAACCTCTGATATAGATCAAGGCTAATGCCGGCCTGATTCGAATACCCCTGTTGCTCAACCCCTGTTGCCCCAACAGTCCGGTAGGATTGAACTGATTGAACTTGAGTCATAAGAACTTCCAAGGACCATATCCTTTTCTATGACACAAACTGATTGAACGAGAATACAAGGACTTCCAAGAGCTTCGACCCTGTTCACCTTTTGTTATTTTGATATTGTATTTGATTTGATTTAATTTGATATATGGGTACTGATATTCTCCTATAAGAAGGGAGAATTAAAGGGTAAATACACCCAGTAAGATACTTGAACCATTGATGACGTATTGATTATAGTTGAATCACTGATGGTTCTCCTGTAAAGGAAGATGGTTTAAAGGGTAAATTCACCTAATAAAGTATTTGCATTCCTATAACCTGGAATATTTCTATTGGTACTTTGTTTGTGTTACACCTTCAAAGGAAGAGTTTAAAGGAGCATTTCACCTAATAAGGTATTTACATTCACTGCACACTTAAAGGTTTAAATTAATATGTTTAAACATTTACCTATTGAAATGATGAACTGATATAGTGTTTACTAATGATAAACTGATATAGTTTACTGATGATAAAAGGATACATCCAATATCCAACCTTGAACCTAGCTTTTAGCTAGAGATAACCTCAGAGACGTCTGAACCAACCCTAATGTGTTGATCCAATCAACCTAGGACTTGATATCGAACTAACCCTCCCGAAAGGAGAGGTTACTGAAAGAACCAAAAAGGGATACTTCAAACCACTACTTGTACTTTACGTCTGTATGTATTATTACTGTCTAGCTAGTGCACTTTTAATTAAAACACCGGTCATTGTTATAGCTCTGTCTCTGGTCTACTATTTTTTTTAATTATGCATATTACTTCTCTCCTCATTCGAACCTAGAACTGTGCCCGTGGCGAACAGCTGTTACTGTTAGTGACACAAGTGCTACACGTCATCTCGCGTCGTTCAGACTCCGTTGACAATCTGCGCATGTGTATGGGGAGTAGGTGCTGGAAAAGGGACTTGATCTCGGCCGATTTAGTTCTGATCGATTAGGAATGGGTCACGCCGTGTTCAGGAGATTCAGGCGCATACAAGTCTATTCGATCATGTCTCTAGCACCCCCACAGCCGTAGCTGCAACCACTTACATCACAGCTCTCATCCACATTCATTCATATGCTCCCCCCGCTACCTCCTCCCCGATTTCAGAATCCCGGAAGTGTTGCGGTGGTCTATTCGCATGCGGTGAGATTCCTTCCTGCATCCGCATCAACGACAAAACCACCAAGTACACAATTAATGAAGACAAATATCGCAGTATCCAATATAACTTTTTATTAATAATTCCCCTAGCAAAATAATTAAAAACATGCACTTGCTTTTTCATAAAAAAATATACAAAATGGAAACACTTTAACAATGCAAAGTGCTAGTTAAATATTTCCATTTGAAAATGAGAAAAATTACTTATTCCTTGATATGGAATATACTGTACATTTGTATTTCTTGCTTGGCCAGGGAAAGCCACATATTTTAGCCCCAAAGGCAGCCTGCTGGTACACGTATACGATACTAACAAAATAAAGGATGAATACTAAAAAAAAAAAATTAAACAACGGATGAAAAAACGCCCCACAGAAAAGACTGTAAAGCAAACCATTTGCAACAGCTTTAAAACACTGACGATAGTGGCTGAACATTCACACTACATATCAGCTGATAACTTCAAACATTGTACTAACAAAGTGCAGGTATTTGGGAGGAGGGGGGGGCACAGTTGCTCTTCAAAATACCACGTTAAATAAATTTTAATAAGATGATGATGATGATTATTATTATTATTAATAAAGGTGCCTTTTATAACATTCAGCCACTAGATGTCGCACTAGAGCACCAGCGTGTCATTTATCCAATCAGGTGCGTTCCACGTGGGGAAATGGGACCCACTCATTTTGGACCCACCAACATTTTTTAAATGATAGTCATTAATCAATAATCTTTTTTGGGGGGGGGGGGGGGGGGGGGCTCTGTGGATGTATAACTTTTTTAATTGATTACTTTACACAAAATGTTTATCTATAGCACCTTTATTATTATTAGTAGTGGTAGTAGTAGTAATAATAATAATAACAACAGTTATAATATAAACGTACATTTAAAAAAAGCTTCTCCATTTTCTGCATGGCTACAGTATTTTTTTTTTATCTACTTTTTTCTCCTCCCTTTTTCTGTATTTTTCTCCCATCCCAATTTAGTCGTTATGTCAATTCCCCCCTGCCCTTCCTGGTCGTTGCGCGCATTTGCCCCCCACTTGCCGGTCTAGGGAGCCCTGAAGTCCATCACATGCTTCCTCCGACACATGTGGAGACAGCCAGCCGCTTCTTTTCACCTGACAGTGAGGACTCTCACTGGGGAAGTGTAACGCGTGGGAGGCTCACACTACCTTCCCCAGTTCCCTCCCTCGCTGTGCAGGCGCCCTGATCGACCTGTAGGAGTCGCTGTTTACAACGATCAGGACCCACCCCACCAGCTTTCCACCCACTGACACTGCCAATTGTGTCAGTATGGACGGCCGACCAAGCTGGAGGTACCGCTGGCAGTTGGATTCGATCCCACTGTCTCTGCGGTGGTAGACAGACGCTTAGTCCGCTGCGCTACCCGGCCCGCCCGGCTACAGTATTTTCATATAGTCTTCTGTCACTTCCTCAAACAGTGACTGGTCCTTCAGTGGCTGAAAGGTTCAACTTGTACATTGTACATCCATATTGTTGATGGGGAAAAGGTTAAGTTTCCCTATCAACAATGTAACACAGTGAAAGGCAATAAAAATAACCCTGTACAGCATATTACAGGCAGGGAGGCGTAGTAAACATAAAAACAACTGGATGAATCGTGGAAGCTGGTGTAAAATTCACAGCTGGAAACCATTCGAGTTTCTTCTGGTGTCGTTTGGATTTTTGACGGTAGTGGTTTCCCTTATGACCCAGATGTATAGCTTGATGAAAGGTATGAACTCCATCTTTGCATCTTCAGCAATAGTCAAAGGATGAGTGTAGTAGCTTACCATAGCAACCTTGTCTAAACCCTCACTGGTGCAACACACGTTACGAATAACACCACTAGTCAAATGATGGGTGTAGTAACATAACAACCTTGTCTGAGCCCTCACTGGTGCAACACACGTTACGAATAACACCACTAGTCAAATGATGGGTGTAGTAACATAACAACCTTGTCTGAGCCCTCACTGGTGCAACACACGTTACGAATAACACCACTAGTCAAATGATGGGTGTAGTAACATAACAACCTTGTCTGAGCCCTCACTGGTGCAACACACGTTACGAATAACACCACTAGTCCAACAGACAGCTGGAGGGAGCACTGGACGGTCTGGACCTACAGATTAACACCAGTCTTCTACTAAACAAACCATGGACATGTTCATCTTGTAGAGTTGTCCATATAAAGCAACTCTTAAGGCACTTTAGATAACAGCAGAGGTCTCCCATGTCCATACGGGAGCAGACAGAATCATGGCACCAACGTCTCAAAGGATCTCCAAGAAAAGACAATGAAATATATTTAAATTCCCCTACATCTCCTTCTCTTTTTACAACACATACAACCTACTCTTGGCCATTTCCTAGCCAAGGTAGGTAATTTAAATACTTCACTTACAAACACAATACTGTTCCCACAGCATAATATTGATGTAATTAAGAGATTTGCTGAAGAAAATACTTCTTAAATGCGTAGGTTTATAAAATAGGCGGAGATAAAGCTCGTCCGTGGTTTGACTGCCCCATGGTGGCGCAGGGTTTATTGAGTAGGACACCATCAACAAGACCTTCTGATAGCAGGGTTGTTTGAGTAGGACACCATGGCTCAACAAGACCTTCTGATAGCATGGTTGATTGAGACTGCAATTCTAAACTGGCCCCTGTAAATGTCCTAACACAACCCCCCCCAATGTACAGTAAATGACCAAGTATGGTCTTGTCAATATTCCAATGTACAGTTTTGCTTGTTCAGTTGTACAGTGTGTCCCCCCCCCCACTCCTCCTACCCAACCTCCCCCCCCCAACCTCCTCCAATGTACAGTTTCTATGTCAAATGTATATACTCTCTTTTCTGGACTCTCTCGTATCACAAACAGTACTGTATTTGCAAATCTGGTATGTCATAAATGTATAGATGTAGCAGTACTGTCTATCTGTATGTCATGTATGTCATATATGTTATGATGAATTGAAAATGGGGGACCCTGATGTAAACAAGACGAAAGTCTTTCTCTGGTCTGCATCCCCTTAACAATTGTATGTATTGAGCTGTACTGTACTGTAACCATTCTGCAAAAAAATAATCAATCAATCAATCAAACAATCAGTAGGACACCATCAACAAGACCTTCTGATAGCATGGTTGATTGAGTAGGACACCATGGCTCAACAAGACCTTCTGATAGCAGGGTTGATTGAGTAGGACACCATGGCTCAACAAGACCTGCTGATAGCATGGTTGATTGAGTAGGACACCATCAACAAGACCTTCTGATAGCATGGTTGATTGAGTAGGACACCATCAACAAGACCTTCAGATAGCATGGTTGATTGAGTAGGACGTGAAAAAAGTAGTAGAACGCGCTCACCTAACCAGACTTGACACTGGGTGCTGTAACCCAGTAACAAAACAAGGTTGTCACTTCCTATGTTGTCACTTCCTGTTTGTCTTGTATATACTAGGGTCACTTACCCTTCATGCTTCATGCAAGCCATTCTGAAGAAGGTGTGTTCACACCGAAACGTCATGATTACAGGCTGCCAATACATTTGGAAAAACCTGGAGTGCGTGCCTGGACATTGTTTCCCTATTTTTATGATTGAGTAGGACACCATGGCTCAACAAGACCTTCTGATAGCATGGTTGATTGAGTAGGACACCATGGCTCAACAAGACCTTCTGATAGCAGGTGGTCATAAGTTTTGGAAATGTGAAAAATACAGTGTAAAAATAATGATTGCAGCTCTAAAATAATGTAACATGGATGACTGACCAATGTTTATGATATGTATGGACCAAACAACAACAAAAGCCCATGTTGATCCTTGCACCCGAAATACTGTTTTGTAGTACAGTGGTACAGTGGTTAGTACACTGTTACAGTAAGTTAGTAGGCTACACTGTTACTGCTACACACATGAATGGGCCCAATTCCTTTATTCCAGTATCTGTCTGGACTTCAGATCCACTCAGAACCCTTGCCTTCTCCAGACCTGTTGCTACTACTGTTGCTGCTGCTAGCCCTCTCTCTGTCCCCCTTGCTGGAGGAGTGTCTGGAGGGCTGGCGGTGTTTGCGCTCACGTTGGGGCTTGCTGTGGGCATTGCTGTGGCTCTGCTGCTGGATGTAGCTGTAGGCCTGGATGGCAGCCTGCAGCCTGTCCTGTGCCTGACAGATGTCCCTGGTCAAGATGTCCCTGTGCAGAGTGTCGGCGTCACCCGCCCCCGCCCTGGTCAAGTTGTCCTCGTTACAGGCTTGCTGCCGGCGCTCCTCCTGGGCGGTGTTGGCGCAGTTCTGGCGGCACGCCATTTTGTCATTGCCGAGGTCAGTGAAGGGCAGCTGTCGGCCATGGTGCTCGCTGGACACCAGAGGTGTCTTGACTGCGACGCTGTAGCCCGGCGGGGCCGAGGGGGCGTTCCAGCTCACTCCAGCCTCTCCGCTCACTCCTCCTCCTCCTCCCCCCGGCAGCACAATGAGCTGGTCCTCAGAGAGAGGCGGGAGGTGGGAGCGCAGGATGTCACAGATGGTGCCCGTTCCCAGGTGGAGCATCTCCCACACGTTGAGCGCCAGGCAGAGCAGCGACACAGCGTACATGATGAGGAGGAAGATGGTCTTCTCTGTAGGCCGTGACACGAAGCAGTCCACGCTGTGCGGGCAGGGCTTGCCCGAGCACACGTACGTGGCCGGCACCGACAGGCCGTAGAGGGCATACTGCCCACACAGGAAGGCCACCTCCAGCAAGGAGCGTGCCAGGAGCTGAAGGACATAAATGCGCATCAGGCCGTCCTCCTTGATACGCTGGCGGCCGTCGTGGCGCACCTTGCCCCGTCCTTGTCCTCTGCCCCCCTCCCCTCCGGCGTCTCCGCCCCTCCCGCTCTCGACCTCAGCCACTTCGTAGATCATGGGGTCCTCTTCCTGGTCGTCCTCGGCCTCTTCCATGCCCCTATGCTGCCTCCGCGGCCCCAGGTGATGCTTCCTGGGCCTCCGTGAGGACAGATCGCCCACTCCCCCGCTGCCCGGCCGCTCCTGGGCCCATATCTTGTTGACGGCGTAGCCCAGATACATGAGCGAGGGGGTGGCCACCAGGATGATCTGGAAGACCCAGAAGCGGACGTGCGAGAGCGGGGCGAAGGCATTGTAGCACACGTTCTCGCAGCCCGGCTGGCCCGAGTTGCAGACGAACTTGCTCTGCTCGTCATAGTAGATGGACTCCCCGCCCACTGCGGTCAGCATGATGCGGAACACGATGAGGACCGTGAGCCAGATCTTTCCCACGAAGGTGGAGTGGTTGTGGATCTCATCCAGCAGTCGCGTCAGGAAACTCCAACTCATGGTGGTGGTGAGGGGAAGGAGAGGCCACCCACAGCCCTTGTCACTCCTCACTCTCAGGGCTTCTGTAGAGGAGGAAAGAGAGGGTGCAGATGGTTAAGAGATCCAAGGAATGTATTGCATGAAACAATCTTATCAGCCTTTTACAGATACATTGGTAACGATATGGATTCCAACAGTAATGGCAGAAAGGAATGTTATGTACCATGCTGCTATTAATTGTGTGTCCTGTGTTCCAGGCGATTGCTGCCAATCACCTAATTGAGAAGCGGCCTGCAATGGGTTTAAAAGGCCCTCTCCCGCCCCACACACTCTCTCATCTTGCCAGAAGACACTGTTGGAGCAGTGTCTTCCCCTACCACCACACTTTACCCCTTTGTTCAATATAGTTGTACAGTATTAATAAATATGTCAGTTTTGGTTGGTTGTTTGTGTCCCTTTATGTTGATGCCCTCTGAGCCAGGGTCGTAACAAGGAACCATGAATTGAAGAGAAAACTGAGCTTTTCTTTTGTACACAGTTTACCAAAATCACTCCTAATCACTCATTTCTGAACGGATCTTCAAGCCATACGAATTTCTGGGGAAATACTACTTCTGGACTACTAACTACTACAGAAAAACTTGAGTAACAAGTTTTTCTACAACTCAAGTTCAGACCTATGTTACTCTATTTCATTAGCACTAAAAGTGATCTTTCCTTATTGTATCATAAACTACAGAATGTTATCATTCAAAAGAGACCAGGCTTATGCATGTGCTATAAGTATAAAGTATAGTATTTTGGTTTGCAAAAAAGGTATGCAGTCCTCATGCCCGCATGTTAAGAGGTTGTACAGCCCTGGCCTATATTGGATTTCATAATTATATTATATTCCATTGTGCTTAACTTAGTTCATATTTCATTTAATTTGACTCCACCTCTTTATTGTATTATCTGTCTGTTAATGTCTGTCCGCTAATGTTGCACCGAAATCTACACAAGCAAATTCCTTATGTGAAAACTACTTGGCATTAAAGACCTTTCTGATTCTGATTCTGATTCATTTCCCCATCACCGCAAATCCGCCCCTTAATTAATATCGCTGCGGGGGGCATTATCCCACGGGACAATGCATTGGAAATTTGTGTCCCACGAGGAGACCTACCCCCGTGAATATTATTGCGTAGATCGGAATGAGGGCGCGAGCATGGGAGCTTGCGCAAAATCACAGATATTTTTCCACTGCCACGTTTGGATATCCCAACTGCGCTCAGACTGGGATATGAGATGCCAAATGTGTTTATTTTGTTTATTCCATATTGTATTTAATTTATTTCGTCGTTGCATTTGTTTGTCATCCACAAATAATTAATTTTGAGCAGACCTGTCCATAGTGCTGAATCTTTATTTTTTTTTAACAATATATTTATTGGGTTTTAGTTTGCAAATTACAACATGTATATCAGCAGAGCAGTATTCAGCAAACATTTTCACCCCGTTCTCCCTCCCCTAACCCCACCCCACACAAAATAATAATTAACTTCAAAAACAGGTTCACATAGGAAGGATACAGATTTAAATAATAAAAAATAAAAAATAAACATAAATAAATAATAATACAACCAAAATGTTTTACACATTAAGTAAAGGGTGTTTCTTGTAGTTTTTACACAATAATAAGAGTTGTCCCACAGTACTCCCCCTAATCCTGTTCTTGTTGAAGCAAGTTCCCAACATTCGTATTATGCTTTAAGAAGTACACAAATGGTGTGCTGAATCTTTATACCGAATTTAAGCAGTGCCAGTGAAGATATTTTAAAATTTACGAATATTTTGAGAAAAGTTGTATTTAATGTTTAGTTAAGATAATAGAACCTGCATTATCATATACTCCAGAATAAACTTTTCATTGGCCGTGTTTCCAGCGTCTATTCCATGGACCTGACGAAACGTTATAAATTAAGTTTATTCTGGAGCATTAGTGTGGTACAATTGGAACGTGAGTGCAGTCAATAATAATAATAATAATAATAATAATAATAATAATAATCTTTATTTATATAGCACCTTTCATACAAGGATTTCAGTTCAAAGTGCTTTATATAATGAATAATACATAATAAAAAAGCAGCAAGAGCAATGCATAACACAAATAAAAGTTGAAGCATGATGCTAAATCTAAATCTCGTTTAAAAATCAACCAATCAATAACGCCGACAACATTGGGAAAGCCGACAACGTTAAATAACAATATTTAAATAATAAATACAATTGCATGGGATCTCTGGGTGGCTGATGCCCCTTTATAGATGCATGGCTTAGGGCTTTGCGCTTAGTTACCACCATGTCTGTGAAGACGGTAGGGTGCGTCACCTTAACTGCTCGGTGCAATTTGTGCCAGGCTTTGCGGATTGGTTCGGATTGGTTCAGGGTGTCACAGATGCAGGTCCAGAAACCTGCCCAGCCAACAGTTTCACATGCACTTCAAAAGTGACAGAACAGCCAATGACAGCAGCAGATATATATCTTTTTAGAGTATCGATTTTGGAACAGTTTAGGAACCGGCATCGTTTTGTAGTATGGATTTTGGCACCGACCCTAATCGCCATCCCGGGACAGTTAGAGGACGAAGCAGCCTGCCGGCCATCACCTGACCTGAGCGACCTGAGCGACATTACAACAGCGCTTATAGAGCCCCTTAACCCATGTAGACCTAAAACGCCTGCTAATAATGTGTTATATAGCCTGCATATACACACAAATGTGTTTCCCAGTTTCAATTAATAACTCGCTGAGTTGAAATGCTCTCTCAGCTTAATGACACTGACATATGAAGAAGTAAGGAGTAAGTAGTACAAACAGTGACTGATGTGAAATGAAGGCTTCAAATACTACATACTATTTCTAATACGGGGGCAACAGTGGCCAGTTCGATTCCCGCTCCTGCCAGGCAGCATGTCGAAGTGTCCTTGAGCAAGACACTTAACGTACGGTTATGTATATAACCATGATAGTTATATGAGCATAGTGACGCTCAGCATCATATTGCAATACTCTTCATATCCAGTATTGAACTGAAATAAATTCTCACATGTACCTTTACTACCATCATCTGTCTGGCCACACCCCCATCCGCTACCTACAAAAGCAGGGGTGTGGCCATACCATCAGCTCCTTCCCAATTTTCACCACAAGGCAAGATCAAGGGGTCCTCAGTGAGTCCGACGCTGAGCGTCACTATGCTCATATAACTATGGTTATATACATAACCGTACGTTATATTATCACATAGCTCTGCTCAGCGTCATATTGCAACACAGGAGCTGAGCAGAGCTGAGGCTCGACAAATGTACCCGCTGAGGCCCCCCACAACCATCAGAACCGGGGAGGACCCGAGCCCCCCCGAACCTCCCTAGCGGAGGACGGGAGGGAGTCGGATCCGACTGCGCGAAGAGGAGACTTCAGCAACTCAACGCACAGGGTGAGCAGACCGTACCGTAGCGTACCCACGACTACACAAACGCACAACCCGCATGCCACTAGGGAATGAACGGAAGGAACAAAACCCCCGTTACCACCCCTAACAACACAGGGTCAAGAGCAAAGCCCAACCCCGTGGCAAGGCCGTAGCAGCGGAGCGCGAATGACGCCATAGCATCGAGACCTCACCAGGCGGTCACTAGTGACACCGCCCCCCACATCGCCAGCGTATTCGGACAGGGCCCATCCAAGAGCAGGCCCTTCCCCCCTATAGCACGCCGCTTAGCTCACTGAACCTGGTATACTCAGGCAGTCACCCATCCAAGTACAACCCAGGCCTGAACCTATACAGCCTCCGAAATCGAACAAGATCGGGCGTGTTCAGGTTGGCATGGCTGTAAGCTCGAAGTACACAAAAGGTTACACCCACAGCGGGAGCAGGCAGCGCACCGGGGAGACAACCCCCAAAAGAGGTCGATCCCTCAATCCAGGCAACAGGCACTCGACATGAGCCTGGAGCACTGCGGACTAGACAGGCGCCAAAGGGGTCTGCTGAACAGCATCCCGGCGGAAGGGGCGTATGCTGGCATTGATGTGCACCATGTCACAGCCTCCACAAAAAAACCAGACTCTCTAGAGGGGTTGAGGCAGAGAAGGCTGACACGATTGGCAGACGTCATGAAACTTGCGGGGGCACACTCAAACGGCCTAACCCGAGAGTTGACTCCACTACAACACACCAGGGAACCAACCACCCCCTTGGTTCAAACATGAGGTGGTTGTTCCTATAACCCCTCAAGAAAAAACTCCAAAACACAACTGCGGGTATACACTGGCTATACCGCAGTACAAGTGTTTCAGTTTTCAAAAAGGGGTTATCCCAGGCCTACGGGTCAACGAAACAATTTCGGACCGGGACGTACACAGGGATGCCAGAGGAGTTCCATAAGAATCACCTCAACAGCCCCCTCCCAGCCATGCTTAAAGGATAACTCCACTATTTTGGGAAATTAGCTTATTTAACATCTTCCCTGGAGTTAGACAAGAAGATGCATACCTTTTTTGTCTCTGTGCGTGCATTTTAGCTTTGGGAATAGATGCTCCGTTAGCATAGCTTAGCTTCATCACTGGAAGTGAGGCAGGACAGTAGCCTTACAGTGCCTTACAGTGTATTGCAAGGTCTGACATTGACCAAACTTGATATGCATGACCTTGGTGGGCTCTAGGTCAACTCCTGAAAAGGGGGTCAATGTCAGACTTTGCAATCAAAAGTTAGGGGGCTAATAACCCTTGCCATAATTTCAGTGCGCCCCTAACTTTTGATTGCAAGGTCTGACATTGACCCCCTTTTCAGGAGTTGAAAGAGGGCCAAACTCCCCGACCAATCAGAAAAGAGGGAAGGAGGGGTTTATCCGGTTACCCCCTCACGAACCCATACCCCATATACGATAACAACAACTAGAGATGTTCCGATACCATTTTTTCCTTTCCGATCCGATTCCGATACCTAAGCTTTGGGTATCGGCCGATACCGATACTTATCCGATACCAGTGCATACATGTTAAAAAAAAAAAAAAAAAAATATTATATAAATTTTTTATAAATATAATTTTTTTTTTTTTTTTTAACAAATACTGTTTTATATATACTGTTTTTTTGTAATAACTAGAAAGTAATGGTATTTATTCAACAACAGGTGATTGTATAGATTTGTATTAGTATCATTAATCAATGAGTATGGGGCTTCAGCACTGCAGATATACCCTACTCCAATGATCCACACGGACATTATACGTTGCTGCACTCGCTACCCACTGGCTCTGCAGATATACCCTACTCAGTCTGTCTACAAGGCTCCGTTTCAGTAGCAGTCGATCTGTTGTGATTTTTGCACAATAAATATTCAACATTCTCTTTTGAGACTCCGCCTCAGACTCTTATCATTTGGCACTAAAAGCTAAACATTGTCACCGATATGGCTGTCCGCAACATGTCATTAATTGTGTACGCGAGGTGGTCTCAATGACGACACCAACGTGAGCTAAGTTAGCATAGCATGAGCTGTCGGTATATGAAAAGACTGTAACGTTACTGGTGACATTGTGATTTAACGAATACTCCTTTGCCAACTTGCTGTACTTTGCTTGCAGGTCTGCAGCCATTATTGCTGGATTATATGAATAGCCCCAACTTTAGCCAAGGTAATGTTAAAGCTAGCTTTCGGTTAGCTGTTCAATGCTAATAACACCAGCCACCAAGCGAACCCATGAGCTCCCCGTCAACACCGCTCTGTCGGGACGATGACATTTAAGAAAGTATCTGCTGTTAAAATGACAAATGGCATTGACACTTTAATCGATTAAGCACACGTTTGTTTTATAATGCTTACTCAACAGACCACAGTGTTGTTGATAAATTACGTCATATGGTATCGGAGCGCAGCATTAGAGGGTACTCGCCGATACCGATATCAGCATTTTAGCCAGTATCGGCGGCTTTTCCGATACTGGTATCGGTATCGGAACAACTCTAACAACAACAGCCATGATGATACCTTATGTAGCCAGCATGCTAATGAAACAGCATATATCCTAACAGGATAAGCTAACCCAACGCACGCTAGCCACAGACAACGTCTGCGAACAGGGTTTATAACAAGGCCAAGGTTTTTGTGTGAACACGACACCCGTGTTTTATGTTTCAAGAAACACAGAAGATCGAGAGAGAGAGAGATAGGTCTATAAGACCGTGGCACAACTACACACACACGAGTACTTCTGTAGGCCAACACTACAGTGTTGTGGCTCAATGCCACTGTTTCAACGTAACAGAACACACAACTAAACCTCTACCCTTATAGGAAGAACATAATTTCTTCAGGATGAGGAAAGAAAAAACCTTTCGACCGAGTGTTCGCTACAGGCCTTGCTAAGCACACATATATATATGTAGCGACCAGCTAAAGACTAAAAGTCTAGCTCTCCTATCAACCCCACACTAGGCGAAGGTTCTACACATCGTATCCCCAACATATGCAGTGAATAAACACACAGTTTGTAACAAAAAATACAGTCCCTCCTAGGAGGGACTTTTTATTGTTTTAACAAAATCATAGTTGGGCCGGGGAAGGGAGCAGGGGTAACAGGGGGGGAAAGTCACATCAGCGGCGCCTGCCACGAGCCGCTTGTTGCTTGCCACCCCTGGGAGCTTTCGCCCCAGAGGGACGGTACTGGGGTGCCTGGTCTCGACGATCCCTACCGTCACCTCCGGGCGTGGGTTGGCTGGCTGCAGTGGTCGAGGCACCCTCTCTCCTCCTGGCCTTCTTGGCCGAAGGACCAGCAGTGTTGGCGGGAGTGGCGGTGGCAACGGTCGCGGGTCCCCTACGACGTGGCCTCCGTCGAACTCCACCGACGACATCGGGTGGGGGGAAATGGGGCTGGAGCACTGCACGCTCCTCCTCCATATCCCTGCAGGCCTCCGTCATGAGCTGCATCGCCGACCCAAAGAGCCCAGTATCGGAGAGGGGTGCCGTGAGCAAGGGAAGCACTCGCGCCTGCTCCAGCCAAAGATGGCGCTGGGACAGAGTGGCCAGGGCGCGTATCTTCCCAGCGGCTATTGACTGCAACTGGATCAGATGCAGGATGGCTCCAGCCGCCTGGGCGTCCAGCATCGTACCGCCCGTCATCATCCCGGACATAAAACGCGCTAGCTGCGCGATGTTGAATGTCACAGCTAGGGATGGGTATCGTTAGGATTTTATCGATACTACTACTCTTATTGATACTGCTTAACGGTTCGGTACTTTATCGATACTCTTATCGGTTCTTTTTGATTCTTTTGCAAGAAAAAAAAACAATTAATTAAGAACAGAATCGACATTGCTTTATTATTCTTTTATATAACTATATAAATATAAATAAATATTATTTCTTCAGCAGCAACAGCAGCAGCAATGTTTTAAATGTGTCTGAATTATAGACTTTTTTATAATTAACAACAAATGTAAGATAAAAAAGTTGGAGTCATACAATACTATTTTGATTGACAGTCGATCTGCCAATTACGTCACACCGCCTCTTCTTCCTTTTTTTTTTAAACTTTATTTTTTAGCGTTTATCGCTTTTCTGGTCAAGCATGACCGACAGAAACAGGTTGAAACAGGATGTAGAGCAGGGGAAGACATTCTGATAAATGACGGCGGGTCCGGGAATCGAACTCGTGTCCACCAGATCCGTGACGAGCACGGTTTTCCCCGACGCAGAAATGGCGCCGAGATATGCGGTGAGCTACTGGAGCTCCCCCCCCACCTCTTCTTCTTACCACCAATCGGAAGCTCTCGTTCGTTTATTTACTTCCGGATTGTCAGCCATTATTCTACTCGGAGCTCAGGCTAATAACGTTAGCTCCCCGCCAGCCACATTGACAAGTACCAGCGCTTATACATTACTGGCAAATGTCTTGTTGCACTTGTGGCAACGAGCGTTGTCCGCATCGACTTTAGTAAAATAGACCCAGACTTTTGAACGTTTCGTTCTGTCCGCCATGATGAGAGCAGAGCTGTCTGTGTGTGTGTGAGCACAGCACAGCCCGCTCCTCGCGCAGGCAGAGAGAGACCGAGGGAGGAGAGATATAGAAAACGGCCAACAAGATTAGTTTGCGACGTTTAAATTCCTCAAAAAAAAAACATTATTTCTCGAGTACCGATAGCAGTACCGATGACGTCGGAGCTTATAAATACTCCGGTCTTTTCTAATATAGTACCGGTTCCCGTTTAGAACCGGGGTCCGGGGGTCATCCCTAGTCGCAGCTAGGGTTTGGGTTCCGGCGATGAACGACTGGTCACTCCAGTTGGCCAACTGCTTAGCCGATTTCCCTTGGGGAACCGGCTTCCGCAACGGCTCCCACACCACCTCAGGACAAAGGAGGGGCGCCATCGGTATATCAAGCTGAGGCACCCCTTCCTTCATTCCTTTGACCAAACCTGCCACCCGCGTGACTTGCACGTAGGCGGGGGTAAGACCAGTGATGTGGGAGACCACCTGTCCCTGACGCACGTAGGCCTCCATTGAGGGAAAAAATGGGCAGACAACGGCCGTCTCCCTCACAGAACGACGTTGCCATAGATGACCTATCAAGTCATCGGGGACAGGGGCAGGCAGTGGCTGCGGCAGCGGCACGCCATTGGCGACGGCGGCTGCCGCCATGAGCTCAGGGAACAAGGCATGTAATTCCCCATGCGCGTCCTCCTCCACTAAGCTCGCGTCCCTCACATACGAGAGGCTACCACTCACTGTAGTGCCACAATCCGATGTGGCTGATAGCAGGGCATCTCGTCGCTGAGTCGGAGGTTTTAACCCAACACCAGAATACGAGGGACCCCAAGGAGACATACCACCCCCTGCCACACCCTGAGGGGGCGAGTGATACGTCCCCACCGGGGGGTCGTCAAATAAGAGCGCCTCTGCTCCCACCATGAAATCCTCCGTTTTCATCGGCCACGGAGAAGCAGAAGCACCCTCATCTGGCTCCAGCAGCTCACCAAAACCAGGCCGTTCGCCCCTGCAAGCCACCCTCCTACGACGGGAGTGAGCAGAGGCGAAAAGTTTGCGTCTCAGATCCTCTGCCACCAGAGGAGCCGTCTGCCCATCGGCCGACGGCCCCCCGGCGGCGGAGGAACCAGAGCAGGAACCAGGCCATCTCACGGGAGATGCCGCTGGTGCACCAGCTCCTCGGAGAGGCAAGCTATCCACCGGACGCCGACTGGGCGCGACTGGCTGCCACGACCGCGGCGTCAATCCCGCCCCAAGACTCACGGCAGAGGCGGCAATGGCGAACCGCTGGTGAAGGGTGACGTTGCTAGTGCGACCCCCCGGAGAAGACATTATAGCTTTTTTCTACCTAAAATTGTGAGAGAGAAAAAAACAAGAGATAATGTCAACGCAGCTCCAACTTTCTTCAAAACAATTCAGCAACTTAAAGTGGTGTATACAGGCACTCAACGTGATGAAAATTGAAGAAGGATCTGATGGTATGGCCACACCCCTGCTTTTGTAGGTAGCGGATGGGGGTGTGGCCAGACAGATGATGGTAGTAAAGGTACATGTGAGAATTTATTTCAGTTCAATACTGGATATGAAGAGTATTGCAATATGACGCTGAGCAGAGCTATGCGATAATATAACCCCTAATTGCTCCTGATGAGCAGGTTGGCACCTTGCATGGTTGACTCCGCCGTCGGTGTGTGAATGTGCGAGTGAATGGGTCAAATATGAGGAGAAATTGGCTGAGGAGAAACAACAGCTGCACTTGAGAAAAACGGCGGTGCACGCCAGGAGGTCTATCTCCAAATGACGCAAGCAGCTTCATTTGATGTTGGGGAGACGAGGACGTGGCCTAGAGGAGGGACATTAGATTTAAATGAATTGATTTATTTTTATCCTCTCTTTCTCAGATTTTTCTGTTTTTCTCCCCGTCCCAATTTAGTTGTTGTGCCAATTCCCCCACTCCCCTGCCTGGTTGTTGTGTGCATGTTCTCCTACTGGACGGTACAAGGGAACCCTGAAGTCATCCGCACGCTTCCTCCGACACGCGTGGCGACAGCCAGTGACTCTTTTTTCACCTGGCAGCGAGGACTCTCATTGGTGAAGCGTAATGCGTGGGAGGTCACGCTGCCTTCATCAAGTCCTGCCTCCGCTGAGCAAGCGCCCAGACCTGACCTGTAGGCGTCGCTGTCCACAACGCCAGATTCCCACCCATGACTTCCCTCCCCCTAACTCAGCCAAACGAGTTAGTATGACGATCAGCCCAAGCCAAGGCAATGCTGACTCCGGGAGTCGAGACCGCAGCCTCTTGCATTGGTGACGAGCGCAATCTCCGCTACGCCACCTGACCGCCATAAATGAATTGATTTTGACACAGATATGATAAATTGTCCTTCGACAATGTCAATATGATATGTTAGTTAGACTGGAGGGAAGGAGACATTCATCACAAGGAGGCCAGACAGCCTTACTTACAGCTGCACCATGTATGATTAGCAGCCTGCAGCTGTGAGAGCTAACGGCTCAGTGCTTAAACATGGAGGACAAGAGGAAACAGCAGCAAACAAGACTAGGCAATTCTAGTTAAAGGGGCACAAGTCAGAAACAATGATGATGATATAATTTGCACATAATCTCACACTTTTGCACACATTAATTTAGTTTGACAGTTATTGAGAGTACATTTGTTTCAATATGGCCACCAGTGATGTCATCTCCCAGGTGGCCAGCATACTCGGCCCAATTCCGGCTACCGGTCGGCACACTCGGCATATGTCCGGCACGGCACGCCAACGATGAGCCGGATCTGGCGCGGTAATGGTTGCCGGGGAAGAGCCGACTCGGGCTCGCCAAAGATAAACCGGCTCTGGCCCGGCTCTGGTTGCCGGGGCAGAGCCGACTCGGGCTCGCCAAAGATAAACCGGCTCTGGCCCGGCAATGGTTGCCGGGGCGGAGCCGACTCGGGCTCGCCAAAGATAAACCGGCTCTGGCACGGCAATGGTTGCCGGGGCAGAGCCGACTCGGGCTCGCCAAAGATTAACCGGCTCTGGCCCGGCTCGGCTTGCCGTGCCAGAGCCGACTCGGGCTCGCCAAAGATAAATCGGCTCTGGCACGGCAATGGTTGCCGGGGCAGAGCCGGCTCGGGCTCGCCAAAGATAAACCGGCTCTGGCCCGGCTCGGCTTGCCGTGCCAGAGCCGACTCGGGCTCGCCAAAGATAAACCGGCTCTGGCACGGCAAGGGTTGCCGGGGCAGAGCCGACTCGGGCTCGCCAAAGATAAACCGGCTCTGGCTTGGCAATGGTTGCCGGGGCAGAGCCGAAGTTTCAGTCAAGCGACGCCGCCCCCACACACAACAGCGGTGTGATTGGCAGAATCAACTGTCAATCAAAATTGTTCCGTTGAGACCACCGCAACAAGTGAATACAGCTGTACTGTACCCACTCTGCAGTCTGTCAATAAAGCTTTCAATCAATCAATCAATCAGACAAATGCATAGAAAAGCCCTTATTATAACCAAATAACAAAAAATTATATTATTGTTTATGAAAATGTTTTAGCCCTATGCTTGCCTATTATTTTAATGGCAACAAATAAATAATAATAATAAAATTAATAAATAAAATGTTAGAGGAGTGGAGGGGGGGGCAGAGCGAGGTGGGTGTTAGAGGAGTGGAGGGGGGGCAGAGCCTCATAACATTAGCTGCACTCATAGGAGCCTGCATGTTGATGTAGCCTCATAAAGCTAACATTATAGCTGCACTCATAGGATGTTGATGTAGCCTCATAAAGCTAACATGCTGCACTCATAGGAGCGTGTTGATGTAGCCTCATAAAGCTAACAAGAGTATATGTAATACTGTGGTTATGGCCTCTATAGTTAGCAACTCCCCAAGCTAACACAACATGGACCGCAGCTCCCCAAGCTAACACAACACAGACTGCAGCTCCCCAATCTAACACAACACAGACCGCAGCTCCCCAAGCTAACACAACACGGACTGCAGCTCCCCAAGCTAACACAACACGGACTGTAGCTCCCCAAGCTAACACAACACAGACTGCAGCTCCCCAAGCTAACACAACACAGACCGCAGCTCCCCAAGCTAACACAAGCTAACACAACACAGACCGCAGCTCCCCAAGCTAACACAACATGGACCGCAGCTCCCCAAGCTAACGCTAACACAACACAGACTGCAGCTCCCCAAGCTAACACAACATGGACCGCAGCTCCCCAAGCTAACACTCTAACACAACACAGACTGCAGCTCCCCAAGCTAACACAAGCTAACACAACACGGACCGCAGCTCCCCAAGCTAACACAACATGGACCGCAGCTCCCCAAGCTAACGCTAACACAACACAGACTGCAGCTCCCCAAGCTAACACAACATGGACCGCAGCTCCCCAAGCTAACACAAGCTAACACAACACAGACTGCAGCTCCCCAAGCTAACACAACACGGACTGTAGCTCCCCAAGCTAACACAACACAGACTGCAGCTCCCCAAGCTAACACAACACAGACCGCAGCTCCCCAAGCTAACACAGGCTAACACAACATGGACCGCAGCTCCCCAAGCTAACACAAGCTAACACAACACAGACTGCAGCTCCCCAAGCTAACACAAGCTAACACAACATGGACCGCAGCTCCCCAAGCTAACACAAGCTAACACAACATGGACCGCAGCTCCCCAAGCTAACACAAGCTAACACAACATGGACCGCAGCTCCCCAAGCTAACACAAGCTAACACAACATGGACCGCAGCTCCCCAAGCTAACACAAGCTAACACAACATGGACTGCAGCTCCCCAAGCTAACACAAGCTAACACAACACAGACTGCAGCTCCCCAAGCTAACACAAGCTAACACAACATGGACCGCAGCTCCCCAAGCTAACACAAGCTAACACAACACAGACTGCAGCTCCCCAAGCTAACACAAGCTAACACAACACGGAACGCAGCTCCCCAAGCTAACACAAGCTAACACAACACAGACTGCAGCTCCCCAAGCTAACACAAGCTAACACAACACAGACTGCAGCTCCCCAAGCTAACACAAGCTAACACAACATGGACCGCAGCTCCCCAAGCTAACACAAGCTAACACAACATGGACCGCAGCTCCCCAAGCTAACACAAGCTAACACAACACAGACTGCAGCTCCCCAAGCTAACACAAGCTAACACAACATGGACCGCAGCTCCCCAAGCTAACACAAGCTAACACAACATGGACCGCAGCTCCCCAAGCTAACACAAGCTAACACAACATGGACCGCAGCTCCCCAAGCTAACACAACATGGACCGCAGCTCCCCAAGCTAACACAAGCTAACACAACACAGACTGCAGCTCCCCAAGCTAACACAAGCTAACACAACATGGACCGCAGCTCCCCAAGCTAACACAAGCTAACACAACACAGACTGCAGCTCCCCAAGCTAACACAAGCTAACACAACATGGACTGCAGCTCCCCAAGCTAACACAAGCTAACACAACATGGACCGCAGCTCCCCAAGCTAACACAACATGGACTGCAGCTCCCCAAGCTAACACAACATGGACCGCAGCTCCCCAAGCTAACACAAGCTAACACAACAGACTGCAGCTCCCCAAGCTAACACAAGCTAACACAACATGGACCGCAGCTCCCCAAGCTAACACAACATGGACCGCAGCTCCCCAAGCTAACACAAGCTAACACAACACAGACTGCAGCTCCCCAAGCTAACACAAGCTAACACAACACGGACCGCAGCTCCCCAAGCTAACACAAGCTAACACAACACAGACTGCAGCTCCCCAAGCTAACACAAGCTAACACAACACAGACTGCAGCTCCCCAAGCTAACACAAGCTAACACAACATGGACCGCAGCTCCCCAAGCTAACACAAGCTAACACAACACAGACTGCAGCTCCCCAAGCTAACACAAGCTAACACAACATGGACCGCAGCTCCCCAAGCTAACACAACATGGACCGCAGCTCCCCAAGCTAACACAAGCTAACAAAACACAGACTGCAGCTCCCCAAGCTAACACAAGCTAACACAACATGGACCGCAGCTCCCCAAGCTAACACAAGCTAACACAACATGGACCGCAGCTCCCCAAGCTAACACAAGCTAACACAACACAGACTGCAGCTCCCCAAGCTAACACAAGCTAACACAACATGGACCGCAGCTCCCCAAGCTAACACAAGCTAACACAACACAGACTGCAGCTCCCCAAGCTAACACAAGCTAACACAACATGGACCGCAGCTCCCCAAGCTAACACAAGCTAACACAACACAGACTGCAGCTCCCCAAGCTAACACAAGCTAACACAACACGGACCGCAGCTTCCCAAGCTAACACAAGCTAACACAACACAGACTGCAGCTCCCCAAGCTAACACAAGCTAACACAACACAGACTGCAGCTCCCCAAGCTAACACAAGCTAACACAACATGGACCGCAGCTCCCCAAGCTAACACAAGCTAACACAACACAGACTGCAGCTCCCCAAGCTAACACAAGCTAACACAACACGGACCGCAGCTCCCCAAGCTAACACAAGCTAACACAACAGACTGCAGCTCCCCAAGCTAACACAAGCTAACACAACACAGACTGCAGCTCCCCAAGCTAACACAAGCTAACACAACATGGACCGCAGCTCCCCAAGCTAACACAAGCTAACACAACACAGACTGCAGCTCCCCAAGCTAACACAAGCTAACACAACATGGACCGCAGCTCCCCAAGCTAACACAACATGGACCGCAGCTCCCCAAGCTAACACAAGCTAACACAACATGGACCACAGCTCCCCAAGCTAACACAAGCTAACACAACACAGACTGCAGCTCCCCAAGCTAACACAACATGGACCGCAGCTCCCCAAGCTAACACAAGCTAACACAACACAGACTGCAGCTCCCCAAGCTAACACAACACAGACCGCAGCTCCCCAAGCTAACACAACACAGGTCATTTGGACAGTCTTTCGATGCCATTATGAATGACTAGCAATCTGTCGGAGTCGATGAGAGCTTTCATTTATGTCATTTAGTCATTTATTCAAAATGCCATTCCAGAATCCGTTCCTATGAGACAGTTTTAGTTCAATTCTGCACTAATGCCAACTGTTTAACATGAGTATGCAACAAGCTCATACTGGCTGCATATCTGTTCTACTGTCTATCTAGAAGCTCATACTGGCTGCATATCTCTTCTACTGTCTTATCTAGAAGCTCATACTGGCTGCATATCTCTTCTACTGTCTTATCTAGAAGCTCATACTGGCTGCATATCTCTTCTACTGTCTTATCTAGAAGCTCATACTGGCTGCATATCTCTTCTACTGTCTTATCTAGAAGCTCATACTGGCTGCATATCTGTTCTACTGTATCTAGAAGCTCATACTGGCTGCATATCTGTTCTACTGTATCTAGAAGCTCATACTGGCTGCATATCTCTTCTACTGTCTGTCTAGAAGCTCATACTGGCTGCATATCTGTTCACTGTCTTATCTAGAAGCTCATACTGGCTGCATATCTCTTCTACTGTCTTATCTAGAAGCTCATACTGGCTGCATATCTCTTCTACTGTCTTATCTAGAAGCTCATACTGGCTGCATATCTCTTCTACTGTCTTATCTAGAAGCTCATACTGGCTGCATATCTGTTCTACTGTATCTAGAAGCTCATACTGGCTGCATATCTGTTCTACTGTATCTAGAAGATCATATACTGGCTGCATATCTGTTCTACTGTCTCTAGAAGATCATACTGGCTGCATATCTGTTCTACTGTATCTAGAAGCTCATACTGGCTGCATATCTGTTCTACTGTATCTAGAAGCTCATACTGACTGCATATCTGTTCTACTGTATCTATAAGCTCATACTGGCTGCATATCTCTTCTACTGTCTGTCTAGAAGCTCATACTGGCTGCATATCTGTTCTACTGTCTTATCTAGAAGCTCATACTGGCTGCATATCTCTTCTACTGTCTTATCTAGAAGCTCATACTGGCTGCATATCTCTTCTACTGTCTTATCTAGAAGCTCATACTGGCTGCATATCTGTTCTACTGTATCTAGAAGCTCATACTGGCTGCATATCTGTTCTACTGTCTCTAGAAGATCATACTGGCTGCATATCTGTTCTACTGTATCTAGAAGCTCATATACTGGCTGCATATCTGTTCTACTGTATCTAGAAGCTCATACTGGCTGCATATCTGTTCTACTGTATCTAGAAGCTCATACTGGCTGCATATCTCTTCTACTGTCTGTCTAGAAGCTCATACTGGCTGCATATCCTTTCTACTGTATCTAGAAGCTCATTGGTTTGTAAATTGACTAGATTTTCTAGAGATTTTTAGTTTTTAATTGTATGTTTTGTAATCTGTATCTGTCGTTACCAGTTAGTCGTGTTACTTTGCTCGTATTCACTGTTCTGGTGGTTCTAGTTGTACGCCTGGATCTGGTGTTCTTTGACCGTGTCCTATATGCCCTGTAAATAATATGTACAGATACCGAGATGTCACAAATATGTTACCTGTTACCTGTTTATTGCACAATGTTGTTTTTTTATTGGATTCTATTATATGTTGTACCACGTATTGCACATCGTTGCGGGCAAGACCACCCGCATTTCATTGTATACTTGTATGCCGTGACAATTAAAACTCTTGACTTGACTTGACTTGACCCTGCTACACAATTCATCTCAAAACAAACTGGTCAGACTACATGCTTGACCTTACTCCTAGAACCCACCTCGCCCCTGCCCACGTGACAACGGCTTAGAGTAGACGACAGAGTGCAGCAACTTGCAATGGGCCTGTCTACAAGATACACTATACACGATCAAGGTACCCATATATGTGTACATATCAAAATACTTCCCAAAGGTCAGTGAATACCACGACCACAACACCATAGAGGGAGCTCCACAAATCATGTTAAACCCAGATTCGGCTCAAACAGGAACACGTTTAGCAATTATGCCACATCAATGTGGAACGCCCTACCCAAAGCTGTAAAGGAATGTGAATCACTACCCACTTTCAAAACCACTCTCAAAGAACACCTACGGGAGACTGCAATTCGAAACTGGCCCCTGTAAATGTCCTAACCCAACCCAATGTACAGTCAATTACCAAACATGGTTTTGTCAATATGTACAGTTGCTTGTGCAGTTGTACAGTGTCCAGTGTCCACCCCTACCCAACCTACCCAACCCCCCCCACCACCTATAATGTATACGTTTTCATAAATGTATAGCCGTATATCCTGATGAATTGAAAATGGGGGACCCTGATGCAAGACGAAAGTCTTTCTCTGGTCTGCATCCCCTTAACAATTGTGTGTATTGAGCTGTACTGTATTGTACCCATTCTGCAATCTGTTAATAAAGTTTTCAATCAATCAATCAAAACCGTGGTCAGTCTGTGCGGAGAAACAAGGATCCGAGCATGGTTGCCAGATCGGATTAACAATATCCGAACCGCTCATTATTATCAAAGGTCTGTCAGATGAAGGCGGACTCTCAAATCTGGCAACACTGATGCGTTGCATTGTGGGGGATCCCGGTTTGAAATTTGAATTGAAGCGCGTTACAGAAGAGTCTGCACCACGTCGTGAGCATTGCAACTGTTGCATCTTCTCCTCAGGTAATTGTGTGCAACACATATATTTTATTATTTATAAGTAATGCGTGCCGCTGATATAAATGAGTGCTGTTTAGTCTGTGTTTTCAGTGACTACTGTAACGTTATTAGCTCGATATTATGAAACTGGCGGGGTAAACTACCGGAGCTGCTAACTGGCTAACGGTATGACTAGCTAACATTGCTATACTGTACCCGGAGCTGATAGCGTTATGACTATGAGAGCTAACCTTTGTTAGCTTGGGGAGCTGTGGTCCGTGTTGTATTAGCTTGTGTTAGCTTGGGGAGCTGCGGTCTGTGTTGTGTTAGCTTGTGTTAGCTTGGGGAGCTGCGGTCTGTGTTGTGTTAGCTTGGGGAGCTGTGGTCCGTGTTGTATTAGCTTGTGTTAGCTTGGGGAGCTGCGGTCTGTGTTGTGTTAGCTTGTGTTAGCTTGGGGAGCTGCGGTCTGTGTTGTGTTAGCTTGGGGAGCTGTGGTCCGTGTTGTATTAGCTTGTGTTAGCTTGGGGAGCTGCGGTCTGTGTTGTGTTAGCTTGTGTTAGCTTGGGGAGCTGCGGTCTGTGTTGTGTTAGCTTGGGGAGCTGTGGTCCGTGTTGTATTAGCTTGTGTTAGCTTGGGGAGCTTACTAACCCTACTGTCATGCACTAATAAACTAACCTACGCTGTAACACGCAACACTTTGATGAATATTGTTACTCAGCTGATAGAGTTGTAATAAAATATATAATTTCATTGTTGCAAATACTGTTACAGTGCTGGATCTCATCAATGAGATGAACGCAGAAGACGGCTCAAGAACAACTACTTCAAGTGGTCGTAAGTGATGTATAAATTTTTTTTATTGTGTGTGTGACTGTGTATGTATATATAATATATACTTTTTAATCTGGGACATCATTTCAAAGAGTCATCCTGTAATGCCCTCTCTCCCCCTCTCTCTCTCTCTCTCTCTCTCTCTCTATATATGGGTAACGCATGTATTCCTGGTAACCTGCCCCATTTCTAAGCCATATAACCCAGGACGTTATACGAACAACATTAAAATCTTTTCTCATGTCAAGAATGATTGTTATAGATGCCAAATAATTCACATTTAAAAAAAAAAAAATCATGTAATGAGGGATGGCGGACCTCTAAAGTTGACCTAAGTTACCGGGAATACCAATTCACTATCTCCTCCAATTTAAGAGAGAATTAAAATGTTTTGGTTGTTTTGTAGGGATATCATCATCATGTAACATAATACCATAGTTCTCCCCGAGTTATCTCAAGAGAATTCAAATTTAGCTGAATCTGAAGGAAAAATCCGGGTATGGGATATGAGTCAACATAGTTCATGACCTTCAATTGATAACAAACATAAAAGGCTTAATTTTCATGGCAGATGCATGATATGTTTTGGGCATGATCTTGGCACCCCAATGAACAACCAAAATGAGTTTCGTCTTTTGTGGCCAATTATTTGAGGAGATAATTACGTTTCACATATTGATCCCAGGTTACCGCGAATACCTATCCTCACAATTCCAGATAAACACTTAAATCTCCTATTTTACTAAAGATTGGTGAGATTTTATTTTTGGAAATCATAACAGCAATAATAAGGGTTAGGTGTAAACCAGAATTACTAGAATGTGTTGTGTTTTGTCTGTTAAAATGAGCAAAAACAAGGAAAGGGTATTCCCAGTAACTTAAAAACAAGTGCAAAAATACAGTTCTAGAACAAGTATTTTAATTTTTTCTATATTCAAGAAAGTGGAAAGGAACCCAACATTTTCAATTGTCTGCACACAATCGTTTTGTTATTCACCACCATGCCCCTAGTCAGTCTACACCACCATGCCCCTAGTCAGTCTACACCACCACCATGCCCCTAGTCAGTCTACACCACCATGCCCCTAGTCAGTCTACACCACCACCATGCCCCTAGTCAGTCTACACCACCACCATGCCCCTAGTCAGTCTACACCAGCAACCTGCGCCTAGTCAGTCTACACCACCATGCCCCTAGTCAGTCTACACCACCATGCCCCTAGTCAGTCTACACGACCACCATGCCCCTAGTCAGTCTACACCACCACCATGCCCCTAGTCAGTCTACACCACCACCATGCCCCTAGTCAGTCTACACCACCATGCCCCTAGTCAGTCTACACCACCATGCCCCTAGTCGGTCTACACCAACCTGCCCCTAGTCAGATATGCTTACTTTTGGTTAGGCCTCCAAATTAAGATAATCTGGACAAACCTGTCAGATTTTCTGATTTATATGTAGACCGGTTTGAGTTTATTGTAGTGATGTTACTGTGTTTCCAAATCTCAGATATTAACTTGTTAAGTGTTTGTTTTTTTACAGTATGTAAAACCCTACTGTCATGCACTAATAAACGAACCTACGCTGTAACACGCAACACTTTGATGAATATTGTTACTCAGCTGATAGAGTTGTAATAAAATATATAATTTCATTGTTGCAAATATACTGTTACAGTGCTGGATCTCATCAATGAGATGAACGCAGAAGATGGCTCAAGAACAACTACTTCAAGTGGTCGTAAGTGATGTATAATTTTTTTTTATTGTGTGTGACTGTGTATATATAATATATACTTTTTAATCTGGGACATCATTTTCAAAGAGTCATCCTGTAATGCCTTCTCTATCTCTCTCTCTCCCAAGACGGTCAAGATCTACCAAGTCTTCAAGATCTTCAAGTGGTCATGCTTGTAAGTGATGTATAAAATGTTTCATTGTGTGTGTGACTGTGTATATATATACTTTTCAATCTGGGACTTTCATTTCAACAGCTGGAAAGGGTCATCCTGTGTTGATGGATGCTACAGTATATTGTATGTAGATGTGCATGACGTCGACTAAATTAGAGGTCCTAGATATGCAAAATAATATTGAGAATCACTGGCCTTAGACTATCTACTAACGTATTCTCGCTCACTCTAGGTTCATGGCCACTAATGACTTCAGACCTTCAGAAGGACAGTATGCTGGATGAGGAAGGTCTTGGCCATGCTGCGATGGCTCCTAGAAGACAAGAACGGAGAGGTGCTGGACCTGGCTGTCAAATGGTTTGTAATGCTACAGCTGCTGCGATGGTGCAGGAGGTTGCCTCGCTAGTGGGCTAGTCGCTCAAATATATATATCGTTTTATATATAATTGTACCAACACAGATATTAGGCAGTACACACATTGTCCTGCAATACATGTACAGTGAATGCACAGCTACATTCGCCATATATTTCTATCGCTGCTGCGGTCTACAGTGAAATGCAATATTATTATTATTGTAAAGATCATTACAATTATTATTTTGTGCACGTTGTGCAAATTGAGAGGCTGTGCTCTTTGCACACAACCCTCGTACACTTGTAACATTGCCTCCAGGCTGCGATTGTAATGATAATCTTTACAATAATAATAATAATAATATTGCATTTCACTGTAGACCGCAGCAGCGATAGAAATATATGGCGAATGTAGCTGTGCATTCACTGTACATGTATTGCAGGACAATGTGTGTACTGCCTAATATCTGTGTTGGTACAATTATATATTTTAGCGACTAGCCCACTAGCGTCCTGCTAGTTAAAGACAGCCGCGGAAATGCTGCGTTGTGTTGCAATGTACTACATGCATTTGTCTGAGCGAGGCGAAAGGAAAGGCGCATTACCGTACTGGCGTGCGGTGACGAATGCGGAAGCATTCTTGCACTCTTCCGCTGGCAATAAGTTACACGCGGACAGTATGCTGGATGAGGAAGGTCTTGGCCATGCTGCGATGGCTCCTAGAGGACAAGAACGGAGGTGCAGGACCTGGCTGTCAAATGGTTTGTAATGCTACAGTATAAATTATTGTATTACATCACACTCACCATCAATGACTCCACCATCACCCCCTCCCCCCTAGTCCGCAACCTCGGTGTCATCCTCGACCCCACCCTCTCATTTGACCCCATGTCCGCTCCATTGTCAACTTCATATTTTCACCTCCGCAACATTGCCAAAATCCGTCACTGCCTCTACCCCCTGCTGCTGAATCCCTCATACACGCCTTCATCTTTTCCCTCCTGGACTACTGTAACTCCCTCCTCACTGGCATCACCTCCCGCTCCCTCCATAAACTGCAGATGGTCCAAAACTCAGTTGCCCGCCTCCTCACTAACACCCGGTCCCGCGAACACATCACTCCTGTCCTCCACTCCCTCCACTGGCTCCCGATCAAGGAACGCATTAACTTCAAAACACTACTCCTCACCTTCAAAGCCATCCATAGCCTGGCCTCACCCTGGTCTTAAACTTTTTACACCAAGAGAACGGTGGGGAGAGAATATATACATATGATGGGGAGAGAATATATACATACAGTGGGGAGGAGACTGTACATTAGGAGGGGGTGGTTGGGAGAGAAATATACATATAATAGACAGTCTCCTCCCCACCGTATGTATATATTCTCTCCCCACCATATGTATATTTCTCTCCCACCCACCCACCCCCTCCTAATGTACAGTCTCCTCCCCACCGTATGTATATTCTCTCCCCAACGTATGTATATATACCGCCATCTTTCTCCCGGGTTGGTGTGATCACATGACTGACAAAGCCGTGCAGTGATAGGCCAGAAGTCAATTCGATTGCGTCCAGGCTCGGTTGCTTATCCTGTCTGGGTAGCCCGGATGATGGTTTTTTACATCGAATTTTATACACCGCAATTATGCATCGAATTTTTTACATTGAATTTTATTATACATTCAAATTTTTTACATTGAATTTTTATTTCACATAGGTAAATTCGGAGCAAAAAAATTCAGATACATGATTTTCAAAGTAATTATTTTCAATGCTATAAATTCGGTGTCTGAAAAAATTCAGATACATTTTTCAAAGTAATTATTTTCAATGCTATAAATTCGGTGTCTGAAAAAATTCAGATACATGTTTTCAAAGTAATTATTTTCAATGCTATAAATTCGGTGTCTGAAAAAATTCAGATACATGTTTTCAAAGTAATTATTTTCAATGCTATAAATTCGGTGTCTGATAAAATTCAAAAATCATATACATGTTTTCAAAGTAATTATTTTCAATGCTATAAATTTGGTGTCTGAAAAAATTCAGATACATGTTTTCAAAGTAATTATTTTCAATGCTATAAATTCAATTCAGATACATGTTTTCAAAGTAATTATTTTCAATGCTATAAATTCGGTGTCTGATCAAATTCAAATACTTCTGTCACTCATTTGCTTCCATACTGTGGCTCTTGTTGTATTTTGTTATCTTGCTTTCCTTCTCTCTCTTCTCTCTCTCTTCTCTCTCTCTTCTCTCTCTTCTCTCTCTCTATCTCATCCTCTTCTCTTCTGTCGTTGAATTTGTGGTTCGTTCTTTTTATTTGCCTTTTTCACTTTTCGTGTAGGGCAGTGAGTGGAAGTCCCGTCCCCTCCACGTCGGGGACCAGCACGCCTCGCCGGGGCCGGCGACAGCTCCCCCAGACCCTCGCCACGCTACGCCCCCACGTCACCTATTCCCCCGTGGTCCGTAAGGCTATGCCCACGCCTCCCGGGGTGCCCCAGGGGCGCCTCCCGGCCCGGCCCGGCCCCCTGGCGCTTTTCTCCGGAGCCCCCCCACAGGGCCAGGGGCCTCCCCCTGCCGGCCCCCCGCCACCCCACCATGGCTCACCTCGTCAGGGTCGCCACCCGCCACCTCGCTGGGGTGACGCGGGAGGAGGGGGGTCTCCATGGAGGGCGACGGTTGCTTCTACAACCAGGACTACGAGCCACGCCACGAGCCGCCCGCCTATGAGCAGAGCCCCGCATAACATTGGGGTCTTGTGCTTGGCACTCCGAGCATGGCACTAACACTGTCACGGTTAGGAGTTTGATTCCTGCTGGGGCCACCCGTTGTGAATGATGTATACAGTCATTCCAAAGCACTTTATGTCCTAGTAATAGAGCTGTGCTATAGAGATGCTGTCATTCATTCATAACCAAACCAAAAGACATTTATAAACAACATCTTACTAAATGCAGGCTTTCATTTACAACTGAACGGCCATATCACTCGTTTTTGTATTAATTCTCCTAAAAAAATTTGCTAAGCTAGACTAACATGAAAGTTTAAGTGAAAGTACACACTTGAGTAAAAGTCAAAGTTTCTACTTTTAAATGTACTTAAGTAGTAAACAGTGAACTTTTTTTCTGACTGTCTATATTCTTCTGATAGCAGGTGTTTAATCAAAGATCCCCTGTGGGAGAAGCTGTTGCAGGGGAACAATGGGTTCATTTCATTGGAGGCTTTGTCGTTGGGTTCAGAGAGGAGGATGTGATATTTTTTTGTTAATAAATATTTAAATATCTATTCAAGTTGTCATTTTTAACTGGAAAAAGTAGCATGTATGGGGGTAATTGTTACTTTACTTGATATTTGAGCTTCACTGCAGAATGGTGTATATTGTGTACAATGTGCACATACACTGAGAATATATTTCAGTGAGGTAGGAGACAGCATGTAAACTTCTGAATTGTTCAATGAGGGACATGCCAATACTCCATTGGTAAAGGGAAGTGTTGTGGTTTGTAACCGACCCCAATCGCACAACACAAGACAGGTATGATGGTTTGCCAAGAAACAGATATTTATTGAGAGACAGGGAAAAAGGGCACTGTCCCTTTAAGGGAGAACACAAATACAGGAATATAACAAGAGGGGAAAAACTAGGTGCCTTTAAGAGGCGGGCAGGAAAAGGGAACACTAAGGGAAGGTTAATGAACGCTAGGGGAAACATTAAAGGAACGCTAGGGGAAGGTTAAAGGAACACTAGGGGAAGGTTAAAGGAACAGAGGAACTAGAGACTAGGAGAAGTCGGGACAAGGAGAGCTAGGGAAAACAGGAGAACTGGGGACTAGGAGAACTAGGGACAAGGAACTAGGTGGAACTAGAAGGGGAGAACTTGGGACCAGGAACTAGGTGGAACTAGAAAGGGGAGATCTAGGGACAGAGGGGACTGAGGCCCGCGGAGGCGGGCTGGGGAACAGGGAGGAACTGGGGACAGAGACCCGCGGAGGCGGGCTGGGGACAGGGAGGAACTGGGGACTGGTGGGAAAACATCTGGGCCGCTCTGCAGAACAGAGGAGAGGGTTAATATTCAAAAGGGAACAAACAGAGCAGATGCAGAACAGTCCAAATAAACAAAGAAAACAAAGTAATAATATCTTCGTGTGACAAACACACAGGGGGAGATGTAATGTCCAAAAATACTATCTAAGTGAGAACAAAAACAGAGTGGGAGATGAAATGTCCAAACTACTAACTAAGTGAGAACTAACGGAGGCAATACGCTGGGTGAGTGACATCACAATCAAAACTCACCCAGGCGTATGCGTAATGGTACAGGAACAGCAGCGGGAACGGGGGCAAGAGGCATTACGCTGGGTGAGTGACATCACAATCAAAACTCACCCAGGCGTATGCGTAATGGTACAGGGACAGCAGCGGGGCGAGGGCATCGCCACCGGGTGGCTGGCTGTCCGAGCCGAGGAACAGAGTGCTGGAACAGTGGCGGTGGCGAGGGTGTCGTCCACCGGGTAGCCGACTGTCGGAGCCGAGGAACAGAGTGCTGGAACAGTGGCGGTGGCGAGGGTGTCGTCCACCGGGTAGCCGCTGTCGGAGCCGAGGAACAGAGTGCTGGAACAGTGGCGGTGGCGAGGGTGTCGTCCACCGGGTAGCCGCTGTCGGAGCCGAGGAACAGAGTGCTGGAACAGCGGCGGTGGCGAGGGTGTCGTCCACCGGGTAGCCGCTGTCGGAGCCGAGGAACAGAGTGGCGCGCCACACCTTGGTGTGCACGTCGGAACCGAGAGACGCATCGGGGTGCGTCTGCGAGGAGGAGTGTGCCAAGCACGAGGATCTTTGGAAAATGCGCGTTGGAGACTGGAGAGCGTGCCAAGCCCTTGAAGATGCGCGTTGCGCGCTGGTGACTGGAGAGCGTGCCAAGCCCTTGCAGATGCGCGTTGCGCGCTGGTGACTGGAGAGCGTGCCAAGCCCGAAGGTCTAGGAGATGCGCGTCTGCGCGCTGGTCGGGAGAGCGTGCCAAGCTCGAAGGTCTAGGAGATGCGCGTCTGCGCGCTGGTCGGGAGAGCGTGCCAAGCTCGAAGGTCTGAAGTGGAACACTGGAATACCTCCCGTAGAGGATTAGAGAGCGCAGTACAGTGTCTCCCTCCAGGCAAACGGCGACAGGTGGCGAAGGCTTGAGCGCATCTGGCGCGCTGGTCTGGAGTGGAACACTGGAATACCTCCCGTAGAGGATTAGAGAGCGCAGTACAATGTCTCCCTCCAGGCAAACGGCGACGGGTGGCCAAAGCTTGCACCTCGTCTCACGCCGGGCGCTGGTCTGGATGTGCGTCAGGACGACAGCTGCGCGGGGGGTCTGAAGTGGATGACTGGGATGCCTCCCGTGGAAGTCTAGGGAGCGCAGACCAGTCCCACTCTCAGGCAACGGCGACAGCAGGCGAAGGCTGGAGCATACATCTCTACGCCGGAGAATCAATACAGCATAGGCAGAACAGAGGACCTCCCGAAAGAGTCTAGATGTTTGAGAATATGATACGGCATGTTTACAACACGACCCACGCCGAAACGAGGGGAAGAGCCCTGGTATTTAAAGCCCACAGGGGAACTAATTAGCCTGCCACCACAGGTGCGAGAGGTAATTGATAATAGTCCAGGTGTGGCCACTGAGAGTAAACGAGAGTAAAGAACGAGAGGGTGGGGGCTAGAGAGAGTGAGTAGGGAATTCCTAACAGTAGGCTTAAAGAAGACAGAGAAAGTTGGTGAGCAGCGGACAAAACCTCACAGTACCCCCCCCTCAACGGGAGCCACCTGGCGACCCAAAACAAATACAGACAGAGTGGCAGGGGGCAAAACAAGACAAAAACAAAAGGTACTGGCCAAGCCAGCAGGGGAAGCCACCACAAGAGTGGGGCTAGCAAAAGAAACAGGGTCGCCGAGGGGTAACTAGGGTAGCAGAGGGGCAACAGGAGGAACTGGCCTAGAGGAAACCGGGCCTAGAGGAACCGGGTCAGGAGGAACTGGGTCCAGAGAACTAGTCTAGAGGAACTGGTCTAGAGAACTGGCCTAGAGAACTGGCCAAGAGAACTGGCCTAGAGAACCGGTCTAGAGAACTGGTTTAGAGAACTGGCCTAGAGAACTGGTCTAGAGAACTGGTCTAGAGAAACTGAGGGGCAAGCAGGGTAGCTAAGGGGTAACCATGGTAGCACCGGGAAAGGGCTAGCAGAGGGAAAGTTAGCTGCCAGGGCACTGATAGCTACAGGGCCTATGCTAGCTGTACTGCTACATCAACATAGAGGCTGCGCAAGCTGCCGGAGCTAGGCTAGCAGAGGGAAAGGGTAGCTGCCAGGGCACTGATAGCTACAGGGCCTATGCTAGCTGTACTGCTACATCAACATAGAGGCTGCGCTAGCTGCCGAGCTAGGCTAGCAGGGGGAAAGGGTAGCTGCCAAGGCACTGATAGCTACAGGGCCTATGCCAGCTGTACTGCTACATTAACATAGAGGCTGCGCTAGCTGCCGGAGCTAGGCTGGCAGACAGGGCTGGACCAGCATGAGAGAACAAGCTAGCTGGAAGGACAGTCCTAGCTGTGTGAGATAAACTGACCTTGCTAGCTGAAAGGGCAGTCCTAGCAGTGGGAATACTGACCTTGCCAGCTGAAAGGGCAGTCCTAGCAGTGGGAGTAAACTGACCATGCTAGCTGAAGGGGCAGTCCTAGCAGTGGGAGAGAAACTGACCTTGCTAGCTGAAAGGGCAGTCCTAGCAGTGGGGATAAAACTGACCTTGCTAGCTGAAAGGGCAGTCCTAGCAGTGGGAGATAAACTGACCTTGCTAGCTGAAAGGGCAGTCCTAGCAGTGGGGAAACTGACCTTGCTAGCTGAAAGGGCAGTCCTAGCAGTGGGAATACTGACCTTGCTAGCTGAAAGGGCAGTCCTAGCAGTGGGAATACTGACCTTGCTAGCTGAAAGGGCAGTCCTAGCAGTGGGAGAAAACTGACCCTGCTAGCTGAAGGGGCAGTCCTAGCAGTGTGAGATGCTACACAAAAAAGTGGAGGCCATGCAGAGGGACCGGGTTAGCTGCTTGGCATGGCTAGCTACAGGGCCCATGCCAGCAGCAAGGGCTGCATAAAACCTAGAGGCTGTGCTAGCAGCCGGGGCTAAGCTAGCAGACTGGGGCTCTGCTGAGGGACTGGGTTAGCTGCCAGGGCAAGGCTAGCTACAGGGCCTATGCCAGCAGCAAGGGCTGCATAAACATAGAGGCTGTGCTAGCAGCCGGGGCAAGGCTAGCAGACAGGGGCCATGCTGGTAGTAGAGGCCTAACAAGCTGCAGGGGGGTCAAACAGGGCTAACAGGGAAGCCAACAGGGCTAACAGGGGAGCTAACAGGCTAACAGGGGAGCTAAACTGGGCTAACAGGGAAGCCAACAGGGCTAACAAGGGAGCTAACAGGGGAGCTAGAGGGGAACTAGAGGGAACAAGAAAAAAAAGGCAAACTCAACATACACCGTCTGTGCTGGCTGGGGTCGTCGATTTGGTGGGGTCGTACTGTTGTGGTTTGTAACCGACCCCAATCGCACAACACAAGACAGGTATGATGGTTTGCCAAGAAACAGATATTTATTGAGAGACAGGGAAAAAGGGCACTGTCCCTTTAAGGGAGAACACAAATACAGGAATATAACAAGAGGGGAAAAACTAGGTGCCTTTAAGAGGCGGGCAGGAAAAGGGAACACTAAGGGAAGGTTAATGAACGCTAGGGGAAACATTAAAGGAACGCTAGGGGAAGGTTAAAGGAACACTAGGGGAAGGTTAAAGGAACAGAGGAACTAGAGACTAGGAGAAGTCGGGACAAGGAGAGCTAGGGAAAACAGGAGAACTGGGGACTAGGATAACTAGGGACAAGGAACTAGGTGGAACTAGAAGGGGAGAACTTGGGACCAGGAACTAGGTGGAACTAGAAAGGGGAGATCTAGGGACAGAGGGGACTGAGGCCCGCGGAGGCGGGCTGGGGAACAGGGAGGAACTGGGGACAGAGACCCGCGGAGGCGGGCTGGGGACAGGGAGGAACTGGGGACTGGTGGGAAAACATCTGGGCCGCTCTGCAGAACAGAGGAGAGGGTTAATATTCAAAAGGGAACAAACAGAGCAGATGCAGAACAGTCCAAATAAACAAAGAAAACAAAGTAATAATATCTTCGTGTGACAAACACACAGGGGGAGATGTAATGTCCAAAAATACTATCTAAGTGAGAACAAAAACAGAGTGGGAGATGAAATGTCCAAACTACTAACTAAGTGAGAACTAACGGAGGCAATACGCTGGGTGAGTGACATCACAATCAAAACTCACCCAGGCGTATGCGTAATGGTACAGGAACAGCAGCGGGAACGGGGGCAAGAGGCATTACGCTGGGTGAGTGACATCACAATCAAAACTCACCCAGGCGTATGCGTAATGGTACAGGGACAGCAGCGGGGCGAGGGCATCGCCACCGGGTGGCTGGCTGTCCGAGCCGAGGAACAGAGTGCTGGAACAGTGGCGGTGGCGAGGGTGTCGTCCACCGGGTAGCCGACTGTCGGAGCCGAGGAACAGAGTGCTGGAACAGTGGCGGTGGCGAGGGTGTCGTCCACCGGGTAGCCGCTGTCGGAGCCGAGGAACAGAGTGCTGGAACAGTGGCGGTGGCGAGGGTGTCGTCCACCGGGTAGCCGCTGTCGGAGCCGAGGAACAGAGTGCTGGAACAGCGGCGGTGGCGAGGGTGTCGTCCACCGGGTAGCCGCTGTCGGAGCCGAGGAACAGAGTGGCGCGCCACACCTTGGTGTGCACGTCGGAACCGAGAGACGCATCGGGGTGCGTCTGCGAGGAGGAGTGTGCCAAGCACGAGGATCTTTGGAAAATGCGCGTTGGAGACTGGAGAGCGTGCCAAGCCCTTGAAGATGCGCGTTGCGCGCTGGTGACTGGAGAGCGTGCCAAGCCCTTGCAGATGCGCGTTGCGCGCTGGTGACTGGAGAGCGTGCCAAGCCCGAAGGTCTAGGAGATGCGCGTCTGCGCGCTGGTCGGGAGAGCGTGCCAAGCTCGAAGGTCTAGGAGATGCGCGTCTGCGCGCTGGTCGGGAGAGCGTGCCAAGCTCGAAGGTCTGAAGTGGAACACTGGAATACCTCCCGTAGAGGATTAGAGAGCGCAGTACAGTGTCTCCCTCCAGGCAAACGGCGACAGGTAGCGAAGGCTTGAGCGCATCTGGCGCGCTGGTCTGGAGTGGAACACTGGAATACCTCCCGTAGAGGATTAGAGAGCGCAGTACAATGTCTCCCTCCAGGCAAACGGCGACGGGTGGCCAAAGCTTGCACCTCGTCTCACGCCGGGCGCTGGTCTGGATGTGCGTCAGGACGACAGCTGCGCGGGGGGTCTGAAGTGGATGACTGGGATGCCTCCCGTGGAAGTCTAGGGAGCGCAGACCAGTCCCACTCTCAGGCAACGGCGACAGCAGGCGAAGGCTGGAGCATACATCTCTACGCCGGAGAATCAATACAGCATAGGCAGAACAGAGGACCTCCCGAAAGAGTCTAGATGTTTGAGAATATGATACGGCATGTTTACAACACGACCCACGCCGAAACGAGGGGAAGAGCCCTGGTATTTAAAGCCCACAGGGGAACTAATTAGCCTGCCACCACAGGTGCGAGAGGTAATTGATAATAGTCCAGGTGTGGCCACTGAGAGTAAACGAGAGTAAAGAACGAGAGGGTGGGGGCTAGAGAGAGTGAGTAGGGAATTCCTAACAGTAGGCTTAAAGAAGACAGAGAAAGTTGGTGAGCAGCGGACAAAACCTCACAGGAAGGGTCCTTAAATATGTGGCATTGTATTACTAATCAACCATTTCCTACTGTATTTCCGGTAATGTATGGTCATAGGCAGATAGTGGAGTAGCTCTGGCAGAATACTGGGTACACAGTAAATTCCGCAAAGTAAATTTGACTCAAACTGAGTACATTTCATTCAAACTGAGTAAAATTTCTTTACTCAGTTTGAATCAAATGTACTCAGTTTGAGTCAAATGTACTCTGCGGAATTTACTGTGTAGTACCATTGCATTGGCAGTGTCGGCTAGGCTTCGGGCAACCAGACCTGGCCCAGTGTGTTTTGGCCGCATCTGGGCTGCTTTAGGCAACCGGACGTTCACCGCTTCCGGCAACCCCGGACATGGCCCAGTGTACTCGGGCCGCAATCGGCCAGTCAGTCATTGCCGCCTACTGGGCCGATTCCGCCAACGTTCACCGCTTCCGGCAACCCCGGACCTGGCCCAGTGTACTCGGGCCGGAATCGGCCAGTCAGTCATTGCCGCCTACTTGGCCGACTCTGGCAGCCGGACTTGGGCCGACTAATTTCTTCCGGCCTGCCGGATACAGGCCATTAATGGGCCAGAACTTTTTGGCCACCTGGGCTGGGACATTGGATCCTTATGTTCTCTTTCATTGCCAAAAGAAAGTCTAACACTATGAATGTATTCCATGGCCTTTAACAGCCCCCAAACAGCACTGCCAACTTCAACAGACCATTTGATGTGAGCTCCAGGTATTGACAATGTGATGCTACATACAGTAGCCTACCACATGGCCCCTAATGACACCACAACCCAATGTGTAGATAGATAGATACTACATACCCTAGTACCACATGACTCCTAATGACACCACAACCCAACGTGTAGTAGATAGATAGATGCTACAGTACATATCCTACAACATGACCCCTAATGACACCACAACCCAACGTGTAGATAGATAGATGCTACATATCCTACCACATGGCCCCTAATGACACCACAACCCAACGTGTAGATAGATAAATGCTACATCCTACCACATGGCCCCTAATGGCTACCACAACCCAACGTGTAGATAGATAGACAATGAGAGCAGCACATCACCAGGGGTAGATTACCATGACCGTGTGTTCTGCCTGTTGTTGATTATTTGTAGGGATGCACCGAATGGGAAATTCTTGGCCGAAACCGATACCGAAAATAGGAAACAGTTGGCCGAAAACCGAATGCCGAAAGGCCGAAAATGATTAATATAAATATATATATATGTTTTTTTTAGCTACCTGATTATGGCAAAAGACATGATTATGGCTAAACTTAACTTAAATAATATTAATAATCACTATTGTGGGCCCATAAAACATTTATTCAGCACTTTTGAATGCATACATTAATTCCAGACTGTTAAGACTAAAAGACTACAACGATTGATGATGACTTCCTGTCCTCGCATTCCATTTCCGGTTTTCCGGTTAACGTTACATTTTCAACAACAGATTGCTGCTTATTAAACACTTAATTTAAACGGAGTAACGTTAACGTTATGTCGAGTTCATACGTGTAGTGTAGTATGAACTCGTCATAACGTTAACATTACTCAGTGTCCACTGTTGCTGCTCCTAGACTACTGATAGCAGTACCGTTAACGTCGGAGCTGATCAATACTCCGGTTTTTTCTAATTTAGTTTAGAACCGGGTTTCGGGGGGCATCCCTACTCCCAAGAGGAGTTAGTTATCACAGGCTGTAGAATGCAGGAAGAGCTGCCAAGCTGCTCACGTTACATGTTGTGCATGCTACCAGTATGTATGTAGTCGCGTTTTGATGACGTCATCACAACAACACGTTATTTGACTTTCGGTCATATATTTTCGGTGCTAAAACCCTTTCGGCTGAAAGCCGAAAGAGCCTTTTTAACCATTTTCGGCCGATAATTTTCGGTAGCCGAATTTTCGGTGCATCCCTAATTATTTGGGACATTGAAGTGGTATGTTTATTCAAGTCAATGAGCGTTTCTGCTTCCTTTCATCCCTATGCGTCATAGTCATATGGCGTCACATGAATACAAGAATAACATGAGTAACATCAACTCAAGAGACATTAATAGGACTATCTGACTCTTAATAATAAACACTGTTAGGCAGGCCCGGACTGGCCATCTGGACGAATGCCGATGGGCCGGAAGAAAAGTGGGCTGGTCCAAAAAAAAAAATTATTTTAAATGTTTTTGCTGGGGGGGGGGTTCCACTCCGATCGGCTCACTTTGGTAGGGTAGGGCTGAAAAAGTTAGATGTAAAAATGAAAATTGCCACAGAAAGATGCTTAAAAATAACCTACTGGGGCGCTCCAGTAGCACACCATGTACCGCGTTGCGTCGCGGATCGGCCGACCCGAGTTCGATTCCCGGACCTGCCGTTATTTGCCGAATGTCTTCCCCTGCTCTCTCTCCCGTTTCACCCTCACTGTATCTGTCGGTCATGTCTGACCAGGAAAAGCGATAAACGCAAAAAAAAGAAATCTTAAAAAAAATTCAAATAACCTACTAGCTCTTGCAGTGATTTCAGTCATCTCCCAGGCTACATGGTCTGTACGGCGGGCCGGTGTGGGCCACTAATGTGGGCCGGTATGTGGGCCGGTGTGTGGGCCGGTGTGTGGGCCAGTGTGTGAGTCGGTGTGTGGGCCACTAATGTGGGCCGGTGTGTGGGCCAGTGTGTGGGCCAGTGTGTGAGTTGGTGTGTGGGCCGGTATGTGGGCCAGTATGTGGGCCGGTGTGTGGGCCGGCAGTGGCGCCGGCAGGATTAAATTCCATAGTATGCATGCTTGCTCGCACAGAAACAGTCCGTCCAGATGATGTAGCCTACACAGCGCTCTACTACAGATACACTACCCAGAGCGCAACGACACACATAGGTGACAATAGTCGCCAACACCACCAACACTCTAATAAATTACAGGCCAGCAAGAACACTGCGATCATCAGCTACTGGACTACTAGAGACTCCCAGAAACAGTCAAAAGAGGATTGGTAATGCAGCCTTTATCAACTATGCCCCAAAACTGTGGAACAAACTACCCCAAAACATCAGGGAAGCCAACTCGCTAGACATCTTCAAAAGACAGCTTAAAACCTTGTTGCTCAGGCATTTCAATGAAACATCAGGGATATCCTGACAAATTGTACCTTACCTGCACTATTCTTACCCTACCTACTTTCATACACTTCCAATCAAATTCATATGTCGGTTCTATGCAA
This sequence comes from Notolepis coatsorum, assembly GCF_963971535.1. Taxonomy (NCBI): domain Eukaryota; kingdom Metazoa; phylum Chordata; class Actinopteri; order Aulopiformes; family Paralepididae; genus Notolepis; species Notolepis coatsorum. The sequence continues at coordinate 29,625,222 of NC_140176.1, read as the reverse complement.
ATTATATCTCACTACCTCCTATGCACTGTCATTTAAGAGCACTGCTCTGTTGTAATTCAAAACTGAACTTTGTAAAGAAACTCAAAGTTAAGAGCGATGCTTTGTTGTTGTGAGCGATGCACTCTGTTGTTCTAAAAGGTCATTTAGAACTGTACTTTGTAAAGAAACTCAAAGTGTTAAGAGCGATGGACTGCTCTGTTGTATGTTAGAGCTGTTTCAGTAGATTACTTTATTGTTATGCTCTCAGTAATACATACAACTGCTAGCCTCTAGCTCGCGCTAAGCCACACACCAGTCCGGGCCATATACGAAGACGCACCATCCGGTAGTCTTCAAACCTAGATGACAGTTCCTACATATTACCAGCAGGAGGGGTAATAACATCACCATAACAAGAGCGACGGACTGCCCTGTTGTATGTTAGAGCGACGGACTGCCCTGTTGTATGGTAGAGCGACGGACTGCTCTGTTGTATGTTAGAGCGACGGACTGCTCTGTTGTATGTTAGAGCGACGGACTGCTCTGTTGTATGTTAGAGCGACGGACTGCTCTGTTGTATGTTAGAGCGACGGACTGCTCTGTTGTATGTTAGAGCGACGGACTGCTCTGTTTAGAGCGATGCTCTGTTGTATGTTAGAACTTTGTAAAGAAACTCAAAGTACTAAGACCCATGGACACTATGACAGGACACATGGACACTATGACAGGACCCATGGACACTATGACAGGACCCATGGTGATTTCTAATTTGGACGTAATTTAAAAAAAGAATAAAACATGTGAACCCACAAAGTAGGGCACAAATTCATTGTCAAGGTACCAACTCCAAAAGTGTCACTTTGATGGCGTTCAGTTCTTGATGCTCTGAGTTCAGGTCTCATCCTCTGAGTTCAGGTCTCATCCTCTGAGTTCAGGTCTCATGCTCTGGGTTCAGGTCTCATGCTCTGAGTTCAGGTCTCATGCTCTGAGTTCAGGTCTCATGCTCTGGGTTCAGGTCTCATGCTCTGAGTTCAGGTCTCATGCTCTGAGTTCAGGTCTCATCCTCTGGGTTCAGGTCTCATGCTCTGAGTTCAGGTCTCATCCTCTGGGTTCAGGTCTCATCCTCTGGGTTCAGGTCTCATGCTCTGAGTTCAGGTCTCATGCTCTGAGTTCAGGTCTCATCCTCTGAGTTCAATAATAATAATAATAATGGATTGGATTTATATATCGCTCTTCTCTGACTCAGAGCGCTTCACAGAGTCCATTATTCGTTCATACACAGTCATACCGGTGGTGGTAAGCTACAATTGCAGCCAGAGCTGCCCTGAGGCAGACTCACGGAAGCGTGGCGAATAATCATCGCCTACGGCCCCTCCGACCACCACCAACATTCATTCACATACATACACATTCATACGAGGCAAGTAGGTTAAGTGTCTTGCCCAAGGACACAACGGCAATGGGATGGACATGGGCTTGAGCTCTGAGTCTCATGCTCTGAGCTCAGGTCTCATGCTCTGAGTTCAGGTCTCATGCTCTGAGTTCAGGTCTCATGCTCTGAGTTCAGGTCTCATCCTCTGAGTTCAGGTCTCATGCTCTGGGTTCAGGTCTCATGCTCTGGGTTCAGGTCTCATGCTCTGAGTTCAGGTCTCATGCTCTGAGTTCAGGTCTCATGCTCTGAGTTCAGGTCTCATCCTCTGAGTTCAGGTCTCATCCTCTGGGTTCAGGTCTCATCCTCTGGGTTCAGGTCTCATGCTCTGGGTTCAGGTCTCATGCTCTGAGTTCAGGTCTCATGCTCTGAGTTCAGGTCTCATCCTCTGAGTTCAATAATAATAATAATAATAATGGATTGGATTTATATATCGCTCTTCTCTGACTCAGAGCGCTTCACAGAGTCCATTATTCGTTCATACACAGTCATACCGGTGGTGGTAAGCTACAATTGCAGCCAGAGCTGCCCTGAGGCAGACTCACGGAAGCGTGGCGAATAATCATCGCCTACGGCCCCTCCGACCACCACCAACATTCATTCACATACATACACATTCATACGAGGCAAGTAGGTTAAGTGTCTTGCCCAAGGACACAACGGCAATGGGATGGACATGGGCTTGAGCTCTGAGTCTCATGCTCTGAGCTCAGGTCTCATCCTCTGAGTTCAGGTCTCATCCTCTGAGTTCAGGTCTCATCCTCTGAGTTCAGGTCTCATGCTCTGAGTTCAGGTCTCATGCTCTGAGTTCAGGTATCATCCTCTGAGTTCAGGTCTCATCCTCTGAGTTCAGGTCTCATGCTCTGAGTTCAGGTCTCGTCCTCTGAGTTCAGGTCTCATCCTCTGAGTTCAGGTCTCATGCTCTGAGTTCAGGTCTCATGCTCTGAGTTCAGGTCTCATGCTCTGAGTTCAGGTCTCATGCTCTGAGTTCAGGTCTCATGCTCTGAGTTCAGGTCTCATGCTCTGAGTTCAGGTCTCGTGCTCTGAGTTCAGGTCTCATGCTCTGAGTTCAGGTCTCATCCTCTGAGTTCAGGTCTCATGCTCTGAGTTCAGGTCTCATGCTCTGGGTTCGAGCTCAGGGAGTTGTCTTATGTCTTGTGCTTCTGGATACATTGAATCAGTCGACAGTGGCTCAGGAGGTAGAGCAGTCATCTGGTAATCTGGAGGTTCCTGGTTCGATTCCCTCTCCTCCCTGGCAGCATGTTGAAGTGTCCTTGAGCAAAACACTTAACCCCTAATTGCTCCTGATGGGCAGGTTGGCACCTTGCATGGTTGTCTCCACCATTGGTGTGTGAATGTGTGAGTGAATGGGTAAAATGTGAGGATGGGGGGTGGGGGTTGACGAGACAGCCTTGGCTCCCCCCTCCAGCACGCATACGAGTTAGCTGCCATACAGGCGCTGGGCCATACACGTAGGAGGGGGGGTGGGGGGAGGGGGCTGGGGGTGGGGGGGGCCGCATGCCACTCTTATCTCCAAGAGGGCCTTCGACTCCAGCAGCTCAAAGTTCGACCTTGGAGTCGTCCAGGAATTTGTTTTGGCTGACTGACTGGCAACATTTCCCCAGTCACGTCGATTTAAATTTGATTTTGAGTAGAGTGAATTATAACTCTATTGGTTTGAGTGGAGTGCAGGGATTAAAGCAAAAAAAAATCTCCTGACTGAACTTTTTTTCTGGCCAAGTCATATTCTTATTTTAACCTCTACTGTATTTTTTTTTAATAGTGTTAGCGTTTTAAGGGAGCCTACTTGTAGAGCGAGCCTACTGTCCTGACTGTGACTATAGACCCTACTGTTGTGTGCTGGAGAGCGTGAATGCAAGTCTTGTGGCTAGCTTCTGATTGATGGCGAGCTAGCACCCCTCCCCACTTTGAACCATGAACTAAACGGCTTGTTATCATACAAACAAGGGACTAAACACGTTTCGCAATTATGCCACAACAACAATGGACAGTCTCCTCCCCACCGTTTGTATATATTTATTTACCACCCACTCACTCACCCCCTCCTAATGTACAGTCTCCTCCTCATCATATGTATATATTTACTGTTAGGATCTCTGGGTAACAGTACTGTATATTTGCATATCGTATATGTGACAAAATGTAACAGTACTATTACTATATACCTGTAAGGCATGTATGTCCCTATGTCATAAATGTCATGTATGTTGTGTATGTCATAAATGTCACTATGAATTGAAAATGGGGGACCCTGATGATGTAAACAAGACAAACGCCTTTCTCTGGTCTACATCCCCTTAACAATTGTGTGTATTGCTACTGGATTTACAAGATCCAGAGTGAATGAATGAATGAAAACTTTATTTAATACACGAGACCCTCTTATTGGGACCAAGTAAGGTTGTCGATAATCCAATGTATAGTTACAACCCCCCCCCCATCCCACATCCAATGTACAGTTTCTTCGTCAAATGTATATACTCTTTTTAGACTATTTTTGTATCACAAACAATAGGCTACTGTATTTGTAAATCTGGTATGTCATAAATGTATAGATGTAGCAGTATTGTCTATCTGTATGTCATGTGTGTCATATATGTTATGATGAACTGAAAATGGGGGACCCTGATGTAAACAAGACGAAAGTCTTTCTCTGGTCTGCATCCCCTTAACAATTGTGTGTATTGAGCTGTACTGTACCCATTCTGCAATCTGTTAATAACAATCAATCAATATTTAACAGATTGCAGAATGGGTACAATACAGTACAGCTCAATACACACAATTGTTAAGGGGATGCAGACCAGAGAAAGACGTTCGTCTTGTTTACATCAGGGTCCCCCGTTTTCAATTCATAGTGACATACATGACATACAGGTATATAGTAATGTTACATTTGTGACATATATGATATGCAAATATACAGTACTGTTACCCAGAGATCTCCCGGACAAATGGGAGAAAGACGTTTATTGAGATAAAAACAATTGATAACGCAAATAACGTTCTGATTAACAAAGTCATTCGTTTTGTGGCATTAACGTTATCTAGATTTATCAACATTCATACATTTATCAGAAAGCGAGCGGCGCAAGCACACACACGAAACACCACCAACAACAACAACAACGACAACAACACACTGCTTGTCGCGTAAATAACGTTCTGATTAACAAAAGGCATTCGTTTTGTGGCATTCACGTTACCTAGATGTATCAATAGCAATAGTAATATATATGTTTCTTTAGACTAGAATAAGTCAAATGAACTTACGGTCTCGTAAAAGTTGCCGCATGTTGTTGATGAGTCAAGTTTACTCGCGAGTAGAGCTAGACGCTAGAGTCTCAAAATGGGCGCTTCCCATTGGTGCTGAGCACAGCGGAGGCGGGTGAAAGGGCTGTAAACTCAGAACAATCTCGCCTTCTGGTTGGTTGCATTTGCCTGAGAATTTGCCGATTGCTCGCAAATGACTGTTTGGTGCGGCCGCGGTAGGGGAAAAAATGATATTTGACGCCTCTGATTGGCTCAGGTTAAAATCCGTCACGACTCCGAATCAAATGACGGAATCTCCAAATCAAATGGACGGATATCCGTCCCAAGACGGAACGCTTTAATGCCTGGGAGTGAGTTTTAACAACTCCGTCCAAATGACTGAATGCATTAATTAGTCCAAGTGTCCAAGTGTCTTAATCAGTTCATTTTGGTACGTCCTGTGCGCGGTAAACAGATCCAAAATCTTCTTATTGCAATCCCAAAAGCTTCGATAATCCAAATGTCCACGACTTCAAGTTGGTAGCCCGATTGAAATGTCGCAGAGGCAGAGAGGGTTAGCCATATTCTGCTTCCTTGACGAAAATATGCAATCCACTGATTAGATCCATTTCGAGTTGATTTGAGTATAGTCCGACAACCGGCACAAGGCACAGAGCACAGCAGCGTCGGGCTCCATGGAGGCAGTAGAGGCGGCGGTAGGAATGGCCTTGAGGAGCCTGGGGAGAGGAGAGAAATGCGACTGTCTCTGGGAAGGCTGGGAACAAAAAAAATCATGCACAATAGAGAGCATCCTGACTGGTAACATCACCTCCTGGTTTGGGAATAGCACCGCACACGACCGCAGCAGACCTACCTGGGTTCCATCCTAGAGGCAAATCTTTCCTGTGACAAAATGGCATCCAATGTAATAAAAAAAGTCAACCAACGAACTAGATTCTTGTACCGGATCTCCTCTCTGGTAAACAAGAATACAGTGAAGACTCTAGCAGGAGCACTCATTCAAGGGTACTATGACTATGCGTGCACCTCATGGTACCAAAGCACCTCAAAGCACCTCAAAGGCAAATTCCTGATGAATTGAAAATGGGGGACCCTGATGTAAACAAGACGAAAGTCTTTCTCTGGTCTGCATCCCCTTAACAATAGTGTGTATTGAGCTGTACTGTATTGTACCCATTCTGCAATCTGTTAATAAAGTTTTCAATCAATCAATCAATCAATCAGGCGCTTAAAACAAAATTACAAACATCACAGAACAAACTGGTCAGACTACTACTTGACCTGAACCCCAGAACCCACCTCACCCCTGCCCACTTTGACAACCTAGGATGGCTTAGAGTAGACGACAGAGTACAGCAACTTGCAATGGGCCTGGTCTACAAGATACACTATACGACCGGGGTGCCCATGTACATTTCAAAATACTTCCCAAAGGTCAGTGAATACCACAACCACTACACCAGAGGAAGCTCAACAAATCATGTTAAACCCAGATTCGGCTCAAACAAGGGACTAAACACGTTTCGCAATTATGCCACAACAATGTGGAATGCCCTACCCAAAGCTGTAAAGGAATGTGAATCCCTGCCCACATTCAAAACCGCTCTTATAGAGCACCTACGGGAGGCTGCAATTCTAAACTGGCCACCGTAAATGCCCAAAACCCCCACCTCCTCCTAATAGACAGTCTCCTCCCCACCGCATGTATATATTCCCTCCCCGCCGTATGTATATTTCTCTCCCACCCACCCCCTCCTAATGTACAGTCCCCTCCCCATCATATGTATATACTCTGTCAGGATCTAGGGGTAACAGTACTGCATATTTGAATACCGTTTATGTCACAAATGCATCAGACAGTACTAAATACCTATATGTCCCTATGCCATAAATGTCATGTATGTTGTGTATGTCATAAATGCCTATATGAATTGAAAATGGGGGACCCTGATGGAAACAAGACAAACGTCTTTCTCAGGTCTGCATCCCCTTAACAATTGTATGTATTGAGCTGTACTGTACCCATTCTGCAATCTGTTAAATAAAGTTTTCATTCATTCATTCATTCAGACTGCAGAGAGTGGCTCGATCAGCCGAATGCACAATTGGAGGTGGGACATTTAGGTGTTGCAGGGCCAAGGCTAAGAGAATAGTCAAAGACAAAAATAAACATACCGTCTGTTGGTACCTCTCTCTCTCTCTAGCCCAGTGGTTCTCAACTGGTCTAGCCTCGGGACCCAACATTTTCCTTAGTCATTAAGTCGCGACCCAAAATTTTTAACCACTATGATTTATGTAAAAAGAAAATATTGCAGTAATACGCAATCTTTCAAAACATGAAATAAACACAAAAAAGTGCAACAAAAGTGCAACTATTGCTAAAAACCCAATGAAATGAAATAATAATAAAATAATATATGCTTCTTAGCAGATTTCTTAGCTTAACATAACAGACCTAAGTTTGGGGGAACTAATGGGATAAAAGTGCACACACAAAAGTGCAACTAAGGGCTAAAAAGACAATGAAATAAAATAATAATAATAATAATAATAATAATAATAATAATAATAATAATAATAATAATAATAATAATAATAATAATAATAATAATAATAATAATAATAATAATAATAATAATAATAATAATAATAATAATAATAATAATAATAATAAATAATATATCCTTCTTAGCAGACTTCTTAGCTTAACATCCCAGGGAACTAATGGGATAACTGGGGATGTTGTTTGCTCCTGACAAGAGTCTCAAAGTCTGGGGTGATGGTAGACAAAGCAACTCTGAGGCAATGCTCAATGTCCAATCTGTTCCTCTGATTTGTCTTCAACTGGACCAGAGCTGAGAAGCCACTTTCACAAAGATAGGTAGTGCAAAAAAAATTATATATAAAAAAAAAAAAAAAAAAAAATGTACACACACATCCGCGACCCACTCAAAATGGCCCCGCGACCCACTGTCGCGACCCACCCGTTGAGAAACACTGCTCTAGCCAACTGCCAACTGCCAGCCACCTGTATTACTCATTAAGAGAGACCGCTTGGCCACTGCGCGTCAATGTCTCTCTCTCCCTCTCTCTCTCTCTCTCTCACAAGTCACAACAGTCCTCTCTAGTCAGACAACAACAGCGCTCTGAACTTTTTTTACGAGGAGGGAATGGAATAATGACCAAAACATCAACGCGTCGGTGACTCTTCCTCCTCCTCTCGACGCACATCTGGCTCGTCGTCGCTTTTTAGGATGGAGTTCTTCTTCTCTGGTGGAACAGCGTTATTAAAGACGCGAAAACACTCCGCCGGCGAACTTTATTTGGGCAGAAGTAGAAGGTTTAGAGGCGTAACGTCATCATCATAGATATATGAGTGTTTATATATAGATGGTGCTCGTGCAGCTCGTCGACTCGTCGCACAGCACGTCTCAGTTTGACAAGTTATCCAAGTGGAGACTGGAGGAGCATCCTGAGAGGAGGAGGGGTCTGCTGTCTGAGAGGACAGAGGGAGTGGTTCTGGCAAGTCCATACTGTAGCTTTAGAGGTACACTACACTGTACCCTATACTGTGCTCTACTCCTACTGTACACTGTACCCTACACTGTACCTAAACTGTACGCTGTACCCTACACTATATTTAATTAGATTTATTTCTTTTTTATATTGAGATTATTATCTCTTTTTATTTTTACTGCAGATATCCATAATCCTTCTAGTACACTGACTCAGTAGTAGCCGGCCCTACTCATTTGCATATTATGTACCCAGTTTAATCACCTGTACATTGTATATTGCTGTCACACTTTACTGTTACATTTGCTCTCTGGTTGGATGCCAAACTTATTTTTGTTGTACTGTACTCTTGTGCTGTATGATGTATGCTGTATGATGACAATACATTTCAATCTAATCTAATCTTTATCTATATACCTACTTATACACCTGCATATAACCAATACAACTCTGTATGATAGCATGTACAATAATGCTGTATATACCATATATATATATTTATTCTTACCGTATATATATCTATCCACGTCTGTCTGTATGTATACCTGCATATAATCCTTTTTACATATCTAACTATATATCTGTTCTGTACATATCCCTTACCTCTTACTGTTAGGCTGCTGGCCAGTATGACTTACTACCATAGTGTCTTTATACCTGTATCACTGTACATATTAATACTACAACTCTGTACATGTATACATCTGATTAGCACTATTACTCAGTAGTACTAATTTATATATTTTATACCCAGTTATCACCTGTACATTGTATATTACTATTGCACTTTACCATTACATTTGCACTCTGGTTGGATGCCAAACTTATTTTCATTGTACTGTACTTGTGCTGTATGATGACAATACAGTTTTCTAATCTAATCTAATCTATATACTTCACATATTGACAAAAAAAAAACAATGACAGACTAAATACTATTATTAATAAAGCGATGAAAAATACAGCATTTAAAATTTTTACACTAGACACAAAATAATAGTTTATAATGAATGTATGGTAGACATATGGTAGGTATATGTTCCAGAGAATACTCAAATAATAAAAAGAATAAAATCTATAAAAAGACTTAGAACATTTAGATTTGTATAGAAACTTACCAAGCAGGAACACTATCATACAGTTCAGTGAATTAATGTTCCTTTACAAATATTTGATTTGATTTCAAAACACTTTATTTTCTATAACTGACATACAGAAAGTGTTCTGGTTCGTTCTCCATATTCCATACTTTCTATAAAGTCATGGAGCCTGCCTAATGCATAAAACAGATGATGCTATGCTTGCATCATCATTATTATATTATTATTATATTATATATTATATATATATTATTATATATATATTATATATATATATATATAATAATAATAATAATAATAATAATAATAATAATAATACTAATACTAATAATAATAATAATAATAATAATAATAATAATAATAATAATAATAATAATAATGAGATAAGATAAGATATTCTTTTATTGATCCCTTGTGGAGATTCGGGCATCATAGCAGCATGGGGGAGGGGAGATACAGCTGTGGGCAGGGTAATAGAGGGTAGTAGAAAGACAATAAAATTAGATCTGAATATTAAGAAAAATAATATGTATTATTATTAATAATAATAATACAAATGTAGAATTTGATCCAGAGTGATTGGCATGAATATAATACACATTTACAATAATGATGGAAAAAAAACTAAAACTACACAAATACATTTACTAATTTCTACTTGTACTGCTGCCTTTGATTATTTTCAGTTTTAAATGACTACATACCTGTAGCCTATCCATGCTTACCTATTTCTGTTGACTTTGTTTCACTTCTGTAACATCTCTGCGTGCGTACTTGTATTCCAACCCTGCTGATGAACCTCTCTTCTCCCCCACTTCTCTTACCTCTCCAGGAAGTTAGACGACACAGGCGCAAAATCTCCCTCCTGTCTCCATCTCTCGTACTTACACACCCAGTAACTGCTGGGGGGGGCATCTCCCAAAGCTATTAACTTCACATCTTTCTGCATGTTTATAGGCAGGGGAACCAAGCACAGAAAAGAGGGAAACACTTAGAACCTAATCACTCTGATAGCGTCTTGACATCGATGGTGCAGCACCCATGCTAATTCAAAGTGACCTCTTAAGAGGCTCAAGTCCCCCCCCTGACTGAGTTATCTTTCACTTCACAGGGAGTAATTGAATGGAGGAAAATCAATGAGGTTATCCACGGAAACCAATCATCGGACGAGGCAGCAGTAATTGGAAGCATTCTGACAATTGGGACTCCTATATTGGCAGGGAGAGGACTAGAGGAGGGTCATAACGGCTGGCAGAGTGATCCAGCAATCCGGTATTCTCCAGCAAAGCAGAGGTGGAGGATGTAGGGAGAGGGAGAGATGGATAGATGGAGAGATGGAAGCACGTCATTGACTATTTGTCATTGTTCCTTACAGAGTGATGTTACAGTAATTAGGTTTCCTCTCCGTTCACTTACTCTGAGGTCGTTCACAATTGGTTTGGCAACATGTTATTTTCTCCCCATTTGACCATAATAGACAGAATAATACTCTCCCCCCGTCCCCCTTCTCTGAACAAGATGCCCTACAAACACCTTACCTAATGCCACCGTTGCACTTTGGTCATCATTTAGGTAAATTGCAACATTAGATTCGATTAGATTCAAATGTATTGTCATCATACAGCACAAGTACAGTACCACGAAAAGAAGTTTGGCATCCAACCAGAGTGCAATGTAACAGTAAAGTGCAATACTATACAATGTACAGGTGATTAAACTGGGTATAAAATATATAAATTAGTACTACTGAGTAATAGTGCTAATCAGGTATTACCAACAGGTGATGTTATGACAATGTTGCTCTATGGTCACAAAGGGAATTTATATATTTTATACCCAGTTTAATTGTATATTACTATTGTACTTTACTGTTACATTTGCACTCTGGTTGGATGCCGAACTTATTTTTGTTGTACTATACTTGTGCTGCATGATGACAATACATTTGAATCTAATCTAATCTAATCTTATATAATATAATATAATGCCTCCATGTTCATAGTCCATATCTAAATATATTGACTGCCATATGGTGGTGGTTGTTGGTTGTGCTGCTGGCTGATCTTGATGGTCTTGGCTGCCACCTGGTGGTGGTTGTTGGTTGTGCTGCTGGCTGATATTTTTTTTTATCCACTTTTTTTCTCACCATTTTCTATTTTTTTCTCCCATCCCAATTTCGTATTTCCAATTCTTCCCTCCCCTGTCTTTGTTATATTGACGAGGCTTAACCCGAGGTTCAATAAGATTCCTTTATTGACTCGTTCGTATATCCAGTGGTGCAGTCGTAATATGGGCCAAGGCCAAACGCCACGTGCACTCGCGCGCACGCACGCGCATACATGTTCCCTCGGTTGCGCACAGAACAGATGATACAACTTGTCTCATCCTTCCAGTCGGGAGATCAAGCAACCCCCCACCTACAGGGCTTGTATTTGGTTGTCGGTATCCTATTATTATGCAAAGTCTAGGTGATAAGTGCCGGCGGCCGGGGTATACAATCAAAGCGGTTCAAACTCGAACCTAATACATCACATCCTTCTCTTTAACATATTTTTTTTCTCAAACAGAACTTAGTATTCTACCTTTGTTTAGCTTGAACTCTTGCTAACACGTCCTATTTCCCAAAAACAAACTTAACAAACATTTCCCAACTTAAATGTTTACTCAGAGCATCCACCTGCTGTAAATGAAATAACAATGTTAGTCACAGACAACTTTCACTTTAAAGGATCCTGTAACTTAAATCGGCGTATTTAGACCACTATTAGTAGGGCACGTTCCCTACTGATGATAATCTGTGCCCCACTGATAATTTTTTTATTTTTTTATTTTTTTACAAATCTGAAAATATTAAGAGATCTAGCTTCCCTAATGTCCATAGGTAGTGTGTCCCATAACTTTGGTGCATAGTTAGCAAAGGCTGCATCCCCGATTTTCTTTAGACTGTGGCTTGGAACCTTCAATAGACCAGTAGTAAATGATCGCAATGTTTATACTTTGTATATAAGGAGGAGGACCTTGAAATCAATTCTAAATGTTACCGGAAGCCATGTGTAGGTTACTTACTTGTAACTTCGGGTTTGATCCAAGGAGTAAGTTGCCCCATATTGCTCTGTAACATTTCTCTTTTTGTTATAGGACCGACTAGTAGGATTTCAGTTTTGCCCTCATTTAATTTTAGGAAGTTGTTCGTCATCCATTTGTTTATTGCTAAGAGACAGGCGGAAATGGAGTTTATAGCTGTGTGATCATTTGGTTCAGCGGAGATGTACAATTGTGTGTCATCTGCGTAACTATGGAAACATACATTGTGCTTTCTAATGATGTCTCCTCAATGTTCAATGTTCAATGTTCAATGCAAGTAAAGCACTTTAAACTTTAAGTATGACTAAATACTTTCTTGACTATATATATAGTAACTGTTCAAAAAGGCATATATTTCTATGTATTTTAGGGGTTTGGGGGGCTAGCTCTTTTTAATATAAATGTGAGATTGTTTTATTTATTTCATAGATTTCTATGCATTTCAGGAGTTTGGGGGGCTGGCTCCCCAAAATAATTAAATAACATAACCCTAACCTAACCCTAAAACCGAAATAAAGTTAAAAAAAATAATAGTTACAAAATCCACCCATTTTCACCCATAAACCGGCCAAAACCGGCAAAAAAAATGTCATATACTTCTGTGTCCCCCTGTGCCCCAGTAGAGTGCTGGGTCTAGATACGCCCCTGACTTAAACCCACTTGAACCATGACATAATGCAAAGCACTTAATGCAAAAACTTGAATATGAAAATACTCCAACAACATGCATATGAAAACACTCCAGTTACTCTCTGTATCTAGGAGGTAGTTTAACTGGTCTACCAGACCTAGTCTGATACGGCTGCGTTTCAGATTGTCCATCATGTGTCTCTGTTTGGTCTGCAACACCTGTGTTCTCTGCTGAATGTGTGCGTGTTGCCAGATTTTCTCTCGTGTCACAGTCCATGTTCTGGTAAGCATCCTGTTCATTTGTAGATGGAAAAGTTCTCTCATCCGTTTGTCTCATGTATTTTCTGTTTCTCCTGTACTGTCTCCCATCCGGTGTGCGAACCACATATGAACGCGGTTGGCCATGTTTGTGCAGAACCACGGCCGGCTGCCATGTTTCACCTCTTTGAACCCTGACGTTTTCTCCTGCTTGTAGGTCAGGCAGTCTTTTTGTTTGCCTGTCGAAGTATAATAATTATAATTTAGGACCTGCTCAAAGGTCATCAATCGGCACACATGCGATGCATGCATGCAATTCGTATCTGCGATTAACCCATCCCGTTGTCCTTCCCCCCCCAAGGGCAGCCGGGAGCAGACAGGCGTCAACGTGAGCCGCGCCAGGGGACCAATCCAAGTGCTCCTGTCCGTCTTCGTCAAGGACGCCACAGCGTTAGCGATCTATTGTTGTGCATGTTTTTCGATTGGGTTTATCTTATCGGGGGGAAACCCTTGCGAGCACGGGGAGAACATGCAAACTCCACACAGAAAGGCCTGGGAGATACCCCACCTGGGTACCTGGCATCATGGAAACCTGGTCCCCAAGCGGGAATCGAACCCTGGACCTTCTTGCTGTGAGGCGACAATGTTAACCACTACACCACAGTTTTTGTTTCTCCTGTTTGTCACTCAACTGCCTACGCACGTATGTAGTTCCTTCTGGAGTGAGCAGTGATGTCGAGGCGGGCAGTTTTCCTTTCAGCCGCCGTCCCATGAGCAACTGTGCCGAGTGCCGGTGATAGTCTTACACCTTCCAGCGGTGTGTTGCGATACTCCAATAGCGATATGTAGGGGTCGCCATTACTTCCTTCTGATTTCTTCAGCATATTTTTGATAGTCTGTACTGTTCTTTCTGCTTGCCCATTTGACTGGGCGTGACCGGGACTCGACGTGGTGTGGATGAATTCCCAGCTTTCTGCAAAGTCCTTGAACTCAGCACTGGAATACTGAGGACCATTATCCGTGAAGACAACATCAGGAATGCCATGTCTGGCAAATATTGATTTCAGTCCGACAATGACACTGCCACTGGTAGTGTCTCTCAGTTTTGTGATTTCCGGGAACTTTGAGAAATAGTCCACACACAGCAGGAACTCAGATCCCTTATAATGAAAGAGATCACTCCCTACTTTTGACCACGGTCTGTCTGGTACTGGGTGTGGGAGCAACGGTTCTCTCTGATTGTTGTTCCTGTTCTCATTACATATGGCACACTGAGATACCATCTCCTCAATTTGTGAAGACATGCATGGCCAATATAAAATGTCTCTGGCTCTTTCCTTGCACTTAACAATTCCTAAGTGTGACTCATCGATTTTGTTAATAATTTCTTGTCTCAACTGCTGCGGAACAATGAGCTTTGCTCCCTTGAACATCAGACCATCTGCGTGTGAGATTTCTTCTTTAAATGTCCAATAGGGTTGAATTTCATTTTGTACAGCACTTCTGTCTTTCGGCCATCCCTTGAGTGTGGTTTCTTTTAGTAGCTGCATTTCGGGGTCTTCTACCGTTGCTGTTCTGAATGTGTGCAGTTTCTCCTCTGATATCGGCAGCTGCAGAGTGATCATATTCACTTCCAAGTCTTTCTCCAATAGATCTTCTTTCTGCTCTTTCAGGAATGCTCAACTTAGAGCATCTGCAATATGAAGTTCCTTGCCTGGCCTGTAGGTGACTTTTAGGCTATACCTTTGCAACCTAAGCAGCATTCACTGTAGCCTCATAGGAGCTTGGTGTAAAGGCTTTTTAAAGATGCTCTCCAAAGGCTTGTGGTCGCTCTCAACGTGTATGCTTTTTCCATAAACATACTGATGGAATTTTTTACATCCATAGACTATAGCAAGTAGGGATGGCCCGATCAATCGGCCACCGATCGTTATCGGCCGATATTCAGTATAAATATGCGATCGGTGATCGGTGATAATGTTTTATTTTCACCGATCGTCAAACCCGATCACTCGCTGTCGTTGAGTTCTGTCTCAGACACCGGTGGTGCGGCGTCTGCTCTCGAGTCCAGCCCCTCCCGCACGCATGTAAACACGGGTCTAGTCTAGTGAGACACGGGAGGACGGCGTGTCGGTGACGTGTCTCCCTGAGCTAACGTTAGCTTAGCTACCGTTACAAAATGACCCAGTCAACTATTCACTTTTAGTTTAATACATGATGAGGCATTGTCTAACCGAACGGTATCTAGCCGGCCAGCTACCGATAGCTCCTGACATCAACAAACGCTCTAGCAAGTATAGTAGGTATGTATGATACCTGTTAGCTGTTAGCTGTTAGCTGTTAGCTCATGTTAGCGCAAGTTAGTTCACTGTTAAAAACGAAATGTCCCATTGAACTAAATAATTCACTGAGGCGTTGTATTAACGTTATATATCCGGCTAGCAGTAGCTACAGATAGCTCCTGATATCAATGTCTTATAACACTGATTCGATGCGTATTCGAGCTGAGGGCTTGCTGAGCACAGTTAAGTAACGTTATACCAGAGGACTTCCGGTATGAGAGCAGACGGGTAGCACACATGCGGTAGAGCTCCTGGTCAAATGAGCGAAAAAACGGATAAATAAAGACCCGAAAAGTGATTAAAAATAAAAGATGCACACAAGAAGTAAGGACGAGATAACGATTGTGAAGGAAAGAGAAATGGAGGACTCACGAGAAGAGGAGAATTTGAAGGAACAGAGCCCCCGAAGCGAGGCCGAGAAGGGACAGGCGGAGGAAGGGGGAGGTCCCGCTGAGACAGACACGGGAATGCCAGGATGGGCCGTGGTCATGCAGGCCGGAATATTGGCGACCATAAAAATGAACATGGACACGATGCAGGCGATCATACAAATGAACACGGACACGATAAGGAACGATATTGGGAAGCTACGGGAGGAATTGAGGAAGGAACAGGAGGACTTCAGAGGCGAAATAAATACAGAACTCAAAATGGTGGATGAGAAGATGGCGGAGCAGGATAGGAACGTAACCGAGCTAGAAACAAGAGTGGCGCAAGCAGAAGAATGGAATACAGAGATACACGAGGTATTAACAAAAGCGATTCAACAACAAGAAAAGATGGAGTCAAAGATGTCGGACATGGAGGGGAGGTCACGGAGAAATAACATCAGAATATGGGGATTGAAAGAAGGGGTCGAAGGGGAATCGGTGACCCTATATGTGGAAAAGCTTATCAAAGAAGAATTGAAGGAGACGGGACTGGAAAAAATGGAGATACAGAGGGCCCACAGGGCGCTGGCTCCGAGACCGCAACCGGACAGACCCCCGAGGGCGGTGATTATTAACTTTCTGAGGTTCGAGGTGAAAGAATTGATACTTAGAACCGCGTGGACCAAGAAGTCAAGTCAAGTCAAGTCAAGTCAAGAGTTTTAATTGTCACGGCATACAGGTATACAATGAAATGCGGGTGGTCTTGCCCGCAACGATGTGCAATACAGTGGTACATATAATAGAATCAAAAGAAGAAACAACATTGTGCAGTAACAGATAGCAGGTAACATGGAGTGACATCTCGGTATCTGTACATAGTTATTTACAGCGCATGTGTGACATGCTAGTTAGCTTTGGTAGTGCAATACACTGTTCCTGTTATTCTAATTTAAAGTGACCTTTCCTTTGGCCATAAGTGTGCGTGTGTGCGACATGAGTGTGTGCCCTCTCATGTTAAAGTGTTAAGTGGCTGCTCGTGTGTGAGCGTGCACAGTGTGCGTGTCGTGTGTGTGTTCATGTGTGCTTGTGTGTGGACAGTTCAATGTTCTGAGCACTCAATGTACATTGTTCATGGCTCTGATGGCCTGGGGGAAGAAGCTGAGCCAGAAGATAGAAATCGAGGGGAAAAGGCTGTCGTTTGACCACGATTACTCGACAGCGGTGGCAATAACACGCAGGTCTTATGCGGGACTGAAGAGAATTCTGAAAGAAAACGGAATGAAATTCCAATCACCCATGACCTCGCTAAGGATCCACTGGAAGGAAGGGACGGTGACATACGCGACGGCGCGGGAGGCGGCGGGGGAGATGAGGCGACGGGGGATGCAGACGGCGGAGGACGGAGACGGAAGGAGACAGGAGGACCAGACGCTGAGCCTGCAACAGAGACTGGAGAAAACACGCAAGTGGACCAGAGTAGGAGACCGGAACCCGGGAGAGGAGAGAGGAGAGAGAAGAAGGCAGAGGTGAGACGTGACGGACCGAAGGCGGAGACAGACGAGGAGGCCAGAGACGGAGAAGGAGGGGAGAGGAGGCGGGAGGAGACGAACGGATGAGTACACGCACAAAGGATAGATAAAACGATCCAAATAGTGACAAAATATAGGAACTGAAATAACATATACATAAACACACATTCCCAGGTAGAGACAAGGTATAGGAACAGACGTGGCATATACATGGACACGCAGTACAAACGCTGATGGAGGAAATAAATGGAAATATAATTAGGTATAATAGACGGAACACAAAACATATTGAAACAAATACATAGGCACACACTGTGAGTAACAAAGTTGGAAGTAATTAAGGGGATAAATAATCATCACATAGAAAATAGAGGGGGGGGGGGAGAAAGTAAGAAATAGGAAGAGGGGTACACAGAGGACACCACACACTTGTTTGGGAGGAAGGAGGGACATTGGAACATGTGAGCCACATTGAGAGAGACCTAGGAAATGGGGATCTTTGAACAGAAAAAAAGACACAGAACGCTTTTGACCAGGAGCTCGACAGCACTAAAAACAGCAAGAAGGCTGGACAATTATGACGAGCGGTTGGGGGCAAGGGTTTCAGACCCCCACGCCGTCAGGAGGAGGCTTCTCACTAGGAGAGCAGTTACTCCTCACCCACCAGCAGGGGACAGGGGGGGACACAGGGACCCCCCGAACGCCTTGGGAGCACTTTATGTAGAGTTTATGTTTTTTATTTATGTTAATCATTATATGTATTCGGTGAAGAGAGCGGAGGCTACAACCGGAGGGGGAAATATGTGTGACATGGGGAGACTGACAGACGAACGAAGAAGAAAGATGACAAAGGTTAAAGGTATAAAAATGATGTAGTTAAACGTTAATGGAATGAATAACCCGAAAAAGAGGGGCAAAGTGATGTTGAAATGTAGAAAAAGTGAGATGCAAGTGATTTTTTTGCAGGAGACACATTTGATAGCACAGGAACATGAGAAACTGAAAAGATTTGGATATGAAAATGCATACTATAGCTCCTTTAAACAGACCCTGAGGAGAGGAGTAGCCACGTTAATCAAGAACACAGTAAAGTTTGAATTGATCAAAGAAGTAAGAGACAAGGAGGGGAGATTTGTTCTGGTGAAGGGGAAAATGGAGGGTCAAATGGTTACGTTAGTGAATGTTTATGCACCCCCAGAGAGTGAGAGGGATTTATATGAGACCATTTTTGATATGATAGTGATGGAACTAGAAGGGATATTGATATGCGCGGGAGATTTTAATGTGGTATTGAATCACGACTTAGACACCACGAGTACTAGGAAAGCGCGACCGCAAATCAGCAGATATATGAATATTCAAATGACGGAAATGGGAATTACAGACGTTTGGAGGGGGATGCACGCCATGGACAGGGAATACACACATTACTCACACCCACACGTGACATATGCGAGAATAGACTATTTTTTGATGACGACGGGGGACAGTTACAGGGTACGGGAGAGCAGAATAGGAGTAGCGGACATATCGGATCACAGTGCCATATATCTGACAGTAGATCTGGAGGGAAGACGGAGGAACACGATCTGGAGACTAAATGTAGGAATACTAAATAACAAGGGGGTGGTGAGTCAGATCAAGGAGGAGATAGCCAGGTATAAAGAGGAAAATGACAACGGGGAGGTCGACCCGAACATTCTATGGGACACACTGAAGGTGGTGATAAGGGGGAAATTGATGGAGAAAACAGCAATGCTGAAGAAAGCCAGAATGGAGACATATCACAATCTGATAGGGAAGCTGAAGGATCTAGAGGGGAGACACCAGATATCAAAAGAACAGGAAACGCTCGGAGAAATCAAAGAAGTAAAGGCCAGGATAAATAGGGAATTATTGACGGAAATAGAAAAGAAAGCGAGGTTTATGAAACAAACGTACTATGAAGGGGGACCAAAAGCGACCAGACTGTTGGCCAGGAGAATCAGGACGCAACAGAAGTTAAACACGATACACACAATAAGAGATACAAAGACTAATGAAATATTGAGGGACCCAGCTGAAATAGAGAGGACATTTAGAGAATACTATGAGAAACTATACACACAGCCAAAGGCAGCGGGAGAAGAGGAAATAGAAGCTTATCTGGAGAAGCTAGAGTTACCATCGATAGGGAAAGAACAGAATGAAGAATTAAATAAAATAATTACGGAACGGGAACTGGAAGAGGCAATTAGTAGAGCTAAAAACAACAAATCTCCGGGGAGCGACGGATTCCCATCGGAATTCTACAAGACATTTAGAACAGAATTAGCACCCATGTTAGGGGCGGCATTCAGACACACGATGGAAGAGGGAAAAATGCCCCCCTCGTGGAAGGAAGCCGTAATCACCACGATACCGAAGGAAGGGAAGGATAGAGAATTATGTAGTAGTTTCAGACCTGTGTCCATACTCAACGTGGATTACAAGATGTATACATCAATAATATCAAAGAGATTCGAGACGTTTATGCCGGACATTATAGATGAAGATCAAACTGGATTCATTAAAGGGAGACAGACACAGGACAACGTGAGAAAGACATTACACATAGTGGAGGAGATACAAAAACAAGGTGGTAGTGCGGTACTGATTAGCCTAGATGCAGAAAAGGCATTCGACAGTGTGAGTTGGACATTTTTATATAAAGGACTAAACGGGAGGGCAATGAAGATGATCAAGGCACTATATCAAGAACCGACAGCGAGAGTTAAGGTGAATGGCAGCCTGACGGATAGAATCAGATTAGAGAGGGCTACCAGACAGGGATGTTGTCTCTCACCAACGCTCTTCGCCGTTTTCATAGAACCACTGGCACAACTGATCAGACAGACCGAGGACATCAAAGGAGTAAGGATAAAGGGAACGGAATATAAACTAGGCCTATTTGCGGACGACGTGATAGTATACATGAGGCAGCCAGACAAGAGCTTCCCGGCACTGATGGATCTACTGAAGGAATATGGCCACTACTCAGGATACAAACTAAATGTGACAAAGACACAGACCTTAGCATGGAACTATACCCCAATGACAGAAATTAGGGAGGAGTACGGGATAAGATGGGGCATGGACAAGATTAAATACCTAGGGGTGAACATCACGAGAGGAGTGGGGAAACTGTTTGAAGCGAACTATACACAGATAAATCAGAACATCAAGAGAGACTTAGAGAGATGGACAGTAATGCCCTTGGACTTCAATTCAAGAATAGAGGTCATTAAAATGAACATACTATCAAGGTTACTGTACCTGTTCCAGTCACTACCGATACAAATACCACAGAATCAATTCAGGGAGTGGTACAGATTGATATCGAGGTTCATATGGGCGGGGAGAAGACCACGGGTCAGATATAAAACACTACAACTACCAAAGGAAGAGGGAGGGATGGCAGTACCCAGCCTACAAGATTATTATTATGCAGCACAACTGAGAGCAGTGACGTGCTGGTGTAACGACAGATATGAGGCAAGATGGAAAGACATTGAAAAAGAAGGGGAGGGATACAAGGTACAAGCTCTGGTGGGAGATAGGGAACTATTCAAAGAAAAAGAGGGACTGTTAGACCCAATCACCAAATGCACCTTGACCATATGGAACAGAGTAGTAAAAACACACAAATTGGAGAAGCAGTCAGGGGTTCTGAGATGGGTAGCACATGACAAGAGATTCAAACCAGGGAGGTTGGACCATGGATTCAGAAGGTGGGAGAGGGGGGGGCAACAGCGATATGCAAAATGATAGAGAAGGGGGAAATGCAGACACTACAAAAATTAAAGGAGAAATTTGGACTAGAAAACAGGGACCACTTCAGATATCTACAGGTTAGAGACTACTACAACAAAGAAATAAGGGGGGCCAAAGACGAAGAACAGAATGGAATAATCAAGACGCAGACGGTTTTTTAGGGCGTGCTCATCTAATGTAGCCGATCCCTCGACTCAATGCCCAGGATACCTCTGGCGGGGGCAAACATGGCCGCCTGTCGAGGGCCTCGCCATAGCCGCTGACGAGGCCGTGCTCTCACCTCTGGCTGCGCGGCGTGAGGCGGTGTGGGGCCTAGGACAAATACCGCCCGCGCTCCAGCGGAAGACCAAGATCCTCTGCGGAGAGGGGAGCCCTGAGCGGTTATAGCTTGCGGCTAGGTCAAAGCTAATAACGTCAACAACCTCGCGCGATGTGTCGACGTCGGCTGGCCCTCAAGGCCCCGCCACCAGACACCATTTTGACAGAAAAAACAGCAATTCAAACACAGTTACTAATCGCTGCCAATTCCATACCGTGGCTGTACAGGCATTAGCAGCCCACCAGCCACTCGCCGGGCCGACCCACCTCATGGTGTCGGCCAGGCGGGGCACTGTTTCAACATGTCAAAGGACTGATGCTAACACAGAGCACCAGTGGTGGTTGCAACCAGCAACCTCCACTGTGGTGTGCACCATGAAGGGGTTAATGAATAAATGACCTAACACCACCAATATACTGTAGAATGGGCTAGCCCATGCACACAACGTTAAAGGGATGCAGACCAGAGAACCAGTCCCGCATTCATTCATAATATTCACAAACAGCACACCAGCCCTAGACCTCAGCCCATTTACCCATGAAAAGGTAAACAAAGCCCCCCCGCAATACTCCCCCAGTAGACCGTCAGCATGAATGGTTAAGAGGAGGGAAGACTGTAGTGTAGACAGACATTCCCGCAGCAGGGAGACAAAACAGAAACAGTAGCCCAACATAGCATAGCGTTAGCCACGCGCTCCAGGATAACGGGGAAAACAACAACGTTTACCCAGATATCCCGCTGCTTGCGCCAATACACAACTCGGTTGTCTCCCGGGACAACTCGAGCACATCACCAACGCCAGCATTGTCATGTCTAGTGACATCCCACAGCGGGGAACAGTAGAACAGTGACCCAGCATTATAGCATTTAGTATTAGCAGCGCGCTCCAGGACAGCCTGGGAAACGTCCACCTCAGAGGGACGTTTACCCAAACATCCTGCCCCTGGCGCCGATATACAACTCGGTTGTCTAACAAAACAACAAGCAGCATTTACTAACACCAGCGTTAATGCCTAGTGGCGCAGATCCTACCTTGTGTGAGGTAGCTCGATAGCTACACCTCACACGCCGTCCCTCTGTCTGCTGTCAACAAGACGAGGAGACTACAGACTCGACGCTGAGATGCATCGAAATGCATCCCGCTGCAGAGTCGCAGAACCCATACGAGCGCCGTCAGAACATGCCGCGAAGATTCCAGGGGTAGGCAAATCTCCGGTAAGCACTCAACATTGTCTAAACTTTTCATTACAACTAGTTACACAGGGTGCAAGCATCCGCCATGATGGAAACGAAAATAGAGGAAGAGCGAGTGGTGACCACGCCTAGTGCTATATAGTACGTCACTATGGCGGGGCCTGGCAGGTGCTGGGTGTATTTGTTTTTATTCGTTGATGGAGTACACTAGGTACTGGAGATGAGGTATATCTCAATGGCGAAGAGCAGGATGCGATTCGCCAGTACGAATATATAACTACAGTATTATGGAGACAACTACAGTATGTAAGTAGTAAACCTATTATTATAATTTTTTATTCCAGTCGATCATAATGATCATGATCATATTACAGATTCGCCTGTTCGAATCCAGCTCACAGCTCCGGGGTTGTCACCAGCTTGGCTGGCCGTTCACACTAATACAATTGGCAGTATTTGTAGTGTATTGAGCTATGCGGGTACCCGTACGGGGAGTAACCCGGATGTGGGACGAGAGACGGCATTCTGTATATGCATGAAGCTGGAGAAGAGACATTAAATGAGGGAGTCGATGTTAGACTAAATCTGGTCGTCCTGTCAAGTTATTTCATAACACAAGACAAACATCACATGGTGTCAGAAGAAACTCGGGAAACTCTGCAAGAATGGCACACTTTAAGCCACCGCCGAATTTGAGTCTGGAGGGGAATCTCGCGGAGAATTGGCGAACGTGGCTGCAGCGTTATGAGCTTTTCTGTGTCGCTACGGGAGTAGCAGAGAAGTCAGAAACAGTGCAGTGCGCGACATTCCTACATGTGGCGGGAGACGAAGCCATAAAAGTGAGTAACACGTTTGTGTTCGCGGACGGGCAGAGGAACCAGATTGCCATATTGAAACGGAAGTTCAAAGAATACTGTGAGCCTCGGAAGAATATGCCATACATAAGGCATATGTTTTTCACCCGTGTACAAGGTCCGTCAGAAACTATAGATGCATATGTCACAGACCTGAAAAATAAAGCAAGAGACTGTGAATTTGGCAACCTATACAACTCATTGATACGTGACAGAATTGTCTGTGGGATACGTGACGATCAAGTAAGAGCCAGATTGCTCAGAGAGGCGGATCTCACGTTAGAAAAAGCTCTTGATGTGTGCCGTGCCAGTGAAATAACATTCACCCAGATGAAAGCGTTACATGAGGAAGTTGAAGTGCACAAAGTTAGCACAGCAAGGCCATACAGAAAAGGAGGAAACTTCACAAAAGAAAGCCCAATGAGTAGTGAAAGGAAAGTGGACTGTGACCGATGTGGATACAAGCACGAACAAGGGAAGTGCCCAGCCTATGGACAGACATGCAGGAAATGTGATAAGAAAAATCACTTTGCAAAAACGTGTCGTGCAAACAGTCAACTCAGAAATAAGAAAATGCATGTTGTGGAACAGAATCAGGAGGACAGTGACAGTGAGACAGAGGAAATGTTCGTTGGAACAGTAGAGATGAGAAGCATTCAAGAAATTGAAAAGGAAAAAAGGGACCAAGACAGATGGTCTGAAGAGCTGCTAATAAACAAGAAAGGAGTCACATTTCGAATTGACACAGGAGCTGACTGTAACGTCATGTCAGCCAAAACGTTTCACACGTTACATGTTCACGACAAGTTGCATGCATCCAAGTGCAAGTTAGTGACTTATTCAGGCCACAAGATGGAGCCCTTGGGCAAAACATCAGTCACATGTCTGTATAAAGGTAAAACACACAGGATTGACTTTGAAATTATAGAGAAAGATGCTCCAGCGATTCTAGGAAGAGAGACCAGCACAAAGCTGAAAATGGTCAAAAGGCTATATAGCATGGAGAAAGGAGTGAAAGAAGACAAAATGCAGAAAGACTATGAGCATCTCTTCTCTGGACTTGGCTGCTTACCAGGTGAACACAGCATCAAGATAGACCCTGACATAAAGCCAGTGATACACGCACCTAGGAAGATACCAGTTGCTCTAAGGGACAGAGTGATTGAACAGCTTCACAAAATGGAGCAGTCAGATGTAATCATAAGGCAATCTGAGTCAACACAGTGGGTCAACAGCATGGTGACAGTAGTCACGCCCAAGAAGATAAGGATTTGTATGGATCCTAAAGATCTGAACACAGCAATACGAAGAGAACACTATCCACTCCTCACAGTGGAGGAAGTGGTGTCACGCATGCCAAATGCAAAATATTTTTCTGTGTTAGATGCAAACCAAGGATTTTATCAAATAAAACTGGATGAAGAGAGCTCCAAACTGTGCACGTTTAACACGCCCATTGGGAGGTACCGTTTCAAGAGGCTTCCCTTTGGCATCTCGTCAGCGAGCGAGGTGTTCCAGAGAGCTGTAGCCCAGATGATTGAGGGGTTAGATGGTGTGGTCAACATCATTGATGATCTGCTGGTGTGGGGGGACACCTTAGAGCAACACGATCAGAGGCTGGTGAAGCTGCTGCAGAGAGCAGATGAGAACGGCCTGAGATTCAATAGAAGCAAGTGCAAGTTCAGGATGACAGAGGTCAAGTACATTGGCCATACACTCAGCGCAGATGGACTAAAGCCTGATGATGAGAAGATAAGAGCCATTGTACAAATACCTCCACCTGCTGACAAGCCAGCATTAATGAGGTTCATGGGAATGATTCAATATCTAGCTAAATTCATTCCTAATCAGTCTGAAATCTCTGCAACTCTAAGGACGCTGTTGCAGGGAGAAACAGAATGGCACTGGGAGGAACCTCAACGTCAGAGCTTTGAAAAGCTGAAGCAGCTGATCACAGGAGCTCCCACTCTGAAATACTATGATGTAAACAAGGCTGTGACGCTGTCTGTGGATGCCAGCTCGGAGGGCATTGGGGCTGTGATACTGCAGGATGAACGACCTGTGGCATACGGCTCAAGGGCGCTCACAGATTGTCAATGCAGGTACGCGCAGATCGAGAAGGAGCTGCTAGCCATAGTGTACGGATGTGAGAAGTTCCATCAATATCTATATGGCAGAGAGGTCAAGGTCGAAAGCGATCACAAGCCTCTAGAAAGCATTTTCAAGAAGCCACTGCATCAGGCTCCCCTGAGACTGCAAAGAATGCTGCTGCGGCTTCAAAAGTACAACATTGCAGTATCATACAAGCCAGGAAAGGAGCTTCACATTGCAGATGCATTGAGCCGTGCTTATCTACGTGAGCAGAAAGAGGATCTTCTGGAAGAGGAACTGCATGTGAACTGGATCACACCACAGTTGCCCATATCAGAGGAAAAGCAGGAGATGTTCAGGAATGCAACTGCACAAGACCCAGTACTGCAGGAACTAAAGAACATGACAATGCACGGATGGCCTAAGGACAGGTCTGCTGTGTCAGATAAGGTGCAGCCGTTTTGGACATTCAGAGAGGAGATCAGTTTTGCCTCAGGTCTACTGTTCAAATCAGAGAAACTCATTGTACCACAGCAACTGAGACCACAGATTCTGGACAAGATACACAAGTCACACTTGGGAGTGGTCAAATGTAAAGAAAGGGCCAGAGATGTGCTTTATTGGCCAGGCATGTCTGCACAAATTGAACTAGTTGTAGCACAGTGTGCTGTCTGCAATGAGCACAGGAGCAGCAATCAAAAAGAGCCACTGATCTCACATCCACTGCCAAATAGACCATGGGAGAAGGTTGGCACCGACATGTTTCATAGCAAGGGCTCAGAATATCTGCTATGTGTCGACTACTTCTCAAAGTACACAGAGATAATGAGGCTGACCGACACCACCAGTAAGGGTGTTATAACTGCCATGAAGTCCATATTTGCCAGGCACGGGATTCCAGATATTCTGGGCAGTGACAATGCCCCTCAGTACGCCAGTGCAGAATTCAAGAGCTTTGCAGAGAGCTGGGAGTTCAGTCATGTCACCTCAAGTCCACACTATGCTCAGTCAAATGGACAGGCAGAAAAAGCTGTGCAAACTGTTAAAAGGATGCTCAAAAAGTCTGGTGACCCTTACATAGCGCTTCTGGAATACAGAAATACACCACTGGAAGGTGTGGGCCTGTCACCTGCCCAGATGCTAATGGGGCGTCGGTTGAAGTCAAAACTGCCAGCGTCCACCTCACTGCTCACCCCTGAAGGTGTACTTAATGTTCACAACAAGTTGAAAGAAAAGCAAGCTAAACAAAAAAGCTACTATGATCGCCACGCTAAACACCTACCTGTGCTGTGTGCTGGAGAGAATGTGAGGATGCAGTCTGGAGACACTTGGAGGCCAGCTGTAGTTCTGAGGGAGCACGAACAACAACGTTCCTATGTGGTGCGTACACCTGAAGGAAGGATGTTCAGAAGGAACAGGAGACATCTCAGGGAGACTGCTGAGAGAGAGTTTCCATCTGCTGCTAAGGAGCAAGATGTGAATGGGGATATGAACTGTGACAACCCAAGGTTTGTTGATCAGGACAGTTCACACGCACAGACCCCAGCGCACACTCCACAGGGAAGCAGTGACACTACTGACACTATCACACAACCTTTTCGCACTAGATCAGGGAGACTGGTCAAAACTCCAACAAGGTTTAGAGAGTAGGGAAACAAAAAGTGGACTCTGCTCATTTATGTTGCACTGTAACTGATTCATTTAATGTTCACTGGATGACTTTGTGGTTACAAAAACTACAGTTTGTGTTGTTTTAAATGCAGGAGGCACCTTTGGTTGTTTATGTGCCGTATAGGTCCACAGTGCTTAGTTTTATTATTTTCTTTCCAAGAACTATTTCTCACTATGTTCTGTGATTATTCAGTTGTTGACAAATTGTTAAAAAGAAAAAATGTCTGAAGAATGTGGAACTTAAGAAGGGAGATGTAGTGTATTGAGCTATGCGGGTACCCGTACGGGGAGTAACCCGGATGTGGGATGAGAGACGGCATTCTGTATATGCATGAAGCTGGAGAAGAGACATTAAATGAGGGAGTCGATGTTAGACTAAATCTGGTCGTCCTGTCAAGTTATTTCATAACACAAGACAAACATCACAGTATTAGAGGGTGGGAGAAGCTGGCGGGGTGGGTCCGGGTCGTTGTAAACAGCGACTCCTACAGTTCGGTCGGGACGCCTGCTAAGCGCGGATGGGACCTGAGTGGGATAGTGTGATCCTTCCACAACCTACGCCCTCTCGGAGAATATCCGCGCTGCCAGGTGAAAAGAAGCGGTTGATTGGCTGGACGTGTGTCGGAGGAAGCACGTGATAGCCTCCACTCTCCCAGATGATCTGACTGTGGGGGGTAAGTGCGCAGCGACCAGGAAGGGGATTGGGAATTGGCATAACGACTAACATTGGGATGGGAGAAAATCGGAGGAAAATGGAGGGGGGAAAAGATAAATAAAAAAAAAAGAACAAGTTTCAAATAAAGATGTATTGAATTGAATAAAAAGGCTAAATGTCCAATACTTGGATAACTTCAGAGTTCTTCATCATCTGTGGTGGAGAGACCAGCTTGTACAAGCTTGGCTTTTAGGAGGTGGATCTCAAGTCTAGCCTTGCTTTGCTGTAGTCGGGTAAGAGTCAGTTGTTCCTCTGCCAGACGAGTCTGTACTTCCGCCCTTTCAGTCTCTCTTTGCAGAAGTGCCTTATAATCACCATCTCCGTTTGCCAAAGGACGCTTCAAGCCTCTTTTCTGAGCTCCTGTGGCAACTACTGGCTCTGAGGACCCACCTTCTTCCTAAATGATAGGGCTGAAATCCAAAATAAATGTGTTCTCTGGATCAGGAGGAACTGGCTCACGGATGGCTTAATAGACAGTGCCTACCCACTACTACCATGGCTGATTACCCCTTTTCTTGCAGCAAACACACTTGCACAGGCACGCTTCAACACTGCTCATTGCAAGACAAGATGTGCAATTGAGTGTTTAAATGGAGTTCTGAAGAGGCACTTTGCATGCCTTAACTACTTGAGAGTGGAACCACAGAAATCATGCAACATAATACTTGCCTGTATTGTCCTACACAACATCGCAACCCGGCGCAATGTCCCTCTCTGTGATGACAGTCGTGATGCACCTGAGCCCGTTGGAGACCCATGACCAACCGTTTTGTCAGAATGAGGGACTGACTGGACGTGCAATAAGGGATGCAATAGTTAGACACTCTTTTGTATTGGTTAATGACTGATGACCGTGTCAGTGTGATTAATATACAGTGATAAGTGACAGTTAGAATTAGATATATTATTTGTGTTCAATACTGACAGCTGTTTGGGGGATTATTTTATGAGGCCAAAACGGATTAACAAATTAAGTGAAAATCTTATGAATACATGTATATACTGTATACTGCATGATCCAAATATTGGATTACTTATTTTAAATTTAAATTTTAAAGTTTCATAATTTTTTGTGACTGAAATCCACTCTGAATCCACCCTTCTACTGGGATCAGTTTAATCCAGATTTTTTTTGGATCAAAGTGATCCCCAATCCTACTAAAAGGTTTTGAACAACGCATACTGAAGGTTTGATCCGGATCAAGATTGGATTATGTAATCCAATCCGATTTCAGAATCCTTTTTTTCTTTTGAACAACCCATTTTCAAGATTTGATCCAATCCGTTATCCGAAATCCAATCGGATTACTTTTGAACAACCGGGCCCAGAGATCAGGGGGAGGACACCTGTAGATCAGGAGGACACATCTCACATCTCTGCTTATTTTTTAAGCAAACTACAAAAAAAATCTCATATCCAAAAGTAGTAGATAGATAAATAGGTCATACATGTAGGTATGCATTTGGTTATGTGGGTGGGTAGGTTTGTAGGC
This sequence comes from Notolepis coatsorum, assembly GCF_963971535.1. Lineage (NCBI taxonomy): Eukaryota > Metazoa > Chordata > Actinopteri > Aulopiformes > Paralepididae > Notolepis > Notolepis coatsorum. The sequence continues at coordinate 29,595,561 of NC_140176.1, read as the reverse complement.
AGGTGGGTGGGTTGTTATATATTATTATGTACGCAGTATACAGTATATGCATGTATGTACTGTGTGTATGTATGTTTGTATTAACACGTATCTTTTGAATGTATTCTGGTATTTTATAATATGCATATCTTTGTATTTTTGTATGTTTGATTTTATAAAACAGGGGCAGTTCTTGATAAGCCTCTAGGCTTCTAACTTCTCCTTCACAATCGTTATAACTTATTATGTATTGTTTTTACTTCTGTTTAACTGTGTTAATAAACAAACAAACAAACAAACAAACAAACAAACAAACAAACAAACAAACCTGTAGATCAGGGGGAGGACACCTGTAGATCAGGGGGAGGACACCTGTAGATCAGGGGGAGGACACCTGTAGATCAGGGGGAGGACACCTGTAGATCAGGAGGAGTGTCATGATCCTAGGCCCGGTCCTGGCTGGACTGGGCAGGATGGTAACATTGGGCAGTACCCTCCACCTAACTTTGGGCAATGCCCTCCATCTGACATTGGCCCTCGGCCTGACATTGGCGCCCTACCACCCTCTAGTGGTCACAAACAATTGGTGCACGCTACAATGACAAGTATCTTGACCACTGTATTAACAGTAATTAATTGTGTAATCAATGTGGTGTCCTGGTGTGTGCTGTCATTGTCTTTCCCTTCCCTGGTGTGATGTCATGCACTGTTTTGGGTTGTTAGGAGTTGCTTTTGTGTTTAGTTGTGTTTAGTTGTTCTTTGCTTATTGTCTAGGTGTTGTTTGTGATTCTGTGTTGGCCAGGTGTTCTTAATTGTTAATTAGTTGGGGTATATAGGGTTCTGTCTGTCCTCCCTTCGGTGTGGCGACATACCTCCAGTTACCCCCTGTTCCTATCCACGTCGTGTCGCACCGTTCTCCCTCTAGTAAGTCTTAGTGTTTGTTGTTTTGTATTGTGAAGTTTGTTATATCGTTTCTGTATGTTCCTTGTATTGCACTGGATTCTACAGTAAACACCCTTCTCCAAGCTTCACTCCTCGCCTCTGCCTCCTCCATTCCTTCCCTTTCTGTATTATTGCATTCTACCTACCCCATCGTGACAGAGAATGTCGCCACCAACAGTAACGAATGCAGCAGGAAGGGCAAGTGATACCATCACCGTTGTCCTGACCCTGATGGCCGGTGACATGAAGAGTTACTCACTGGCCAAATGGGGGTTCCTACTCCGGAAGATCGACCAGGTCGCCACTGAGAATCCGATACTGCAGACGGCGATGTGGGAGATGGCTGAACATGTTGCTGTCCTCATAGAGAAGCATAAACCGAAGGCTAGGGTAGCTAGCCTGCCGACTGTTCTCAGGCTTACGGTCAGCCTAGATCCTCCCACAGCCGCTGAGGCTGCTCGGATGTCCATCGCCGATCTGTCGTCTACAGCCAACATAGCTCCGACCGTTAGCTTCGTGCCAATAGCTAACCGGTCGTCCCCAGTTAGCACAGCTCCACTTGTTAGTCCCGCCACTATCGATGGCCAGACGTCTCCAGAGGGTACAGCTCCACCTGTTAGCTTTGCTCAGACAGCTAACCAGACGTCCACAGCTAACATAGCTCCACCCGTTAGCTTCGTGCCAATAGCTAACCGGTCGTCCCCAGTTAGCACGACTCCACCTGTTAGTCCCGCCACTATCGATGGCCAGACGTCTCCAGTGGGTACAGCTCCACCCGTTAGCTTTGCTCAGACAGCTAACCAGACGTCCACAGCTAACATAGCTCCGCCGGTTAGCTTTGTGTCAATAGCTAACCAGCCACTCCCAGCTAACCTAGCTCCGCCCGTTAGCTTCGTGTCAATAGCTAACCAGCCGTCCCAAGCTAACATAGCTCCACCCGTTAGCTTCGTGCCAATAGCCAACCGGTCGTCCCCAGTTAGCACGGCTCCACCTGTTAGTCCCGCCACTATCGATGGCCAGACGTCTCCAGTGGGTACAGCTCCACCCGTTAGCTTTGCTCAGACAGCTAACCAGACGTCCACAGCTAACATAGCTCCGCCGGTTAGCTTTGTGTCAATAGCTAACCAGCCACTCCCAGCTAACCTAGCTCCGCCCGTTAGCTTCGTGTCAATAGCTAACCAGCCGTCCCCAGCTAACATAGCTCCGCCCGTTAGCTTCGTTTCAATAGCTAACCGGCCGTTTCCAGCTAGCACAGTCTCCACTGCCAGACTAGGCTCCAGGTTCAGGGTGAGCCTAGTATCTGAGACAGACCAGATGTCTCCAGCTAGCACAGTCTCCACTGCCAGACTAGGCTCCAGGTTTAGGGTGAGCCTAGTACCTGAGACGGACCAGATGTCCCAAGCTAGCCAGGCATTCTCAGCTAGCACAGTTCCCACAGTGAGTCCAGGGCCCACAGTTAGCCTAGCCCCCGAGGCTAGTACGGCTAGTAAGGCCTCCACAGCTGGTCCAGCTTCCACGCCCAGTCCAGCCTCAGCTCTGGGTCCTGGCTCCTCATCCCCGGATCCTACACCACGCCTCGCCGCCGAGACCGTTCCGGTCTCCACGCCCTGCCCGGCCTCTCCACCTGGTCCGGCTGCCGTGCCGGCTCCCGGCTCCTCGACGGATCCTGGCTCCTCATCTCCTCATCTCCGGATCCTACATCAAGAGACTGTGCTTTCTTTTGTTAATTTTTATAGTATTAGGAGTTTTATTTGCACCAACTGTTGGTGCATTATATGTGTATGACCGTCAGTCAATCATTGACATTGGATTAAGGAAAACTTACCGTTTGGATTGCTCTCTGGATCGGATCGCTGAACAGCAGAAATGGCCCGCCGAGATCCTTTGTTGTGGCCATGGCCAAGACCAGGAGAAGCCGCCGCGAAGACGTGGAAAGAGAGCCGGGGTCCGAAACAGACTGAGGTCCAAACGACACAGAACCACATTGCCCAGCATATTGTTGGCCAATGTGCAATCGATAGGAAATAAACTGGATGACATCAGAGCACGGATCCAATTCCAGAGGGACATTCGGGATTGTAACGTCCTCTGTTTCACAGAAACTTGGCTGAGTCCAGATGTCCCGAATCACGCAATAGAACCGGCAGACCACTTCTTCGTTCTCCGCAAGGACCGGACGGCAGAAGAGTCACTAAGGACGAAGGGAGGCGGCATTGCCTTCATGATAAACAAGGAGTGGTGCGATTTAGGCAACACAAAGGAACTGTCTAACCACTGCTCCCCAGACCTGGAGTTTATCACGATAAAATGTCGACCCTTCTTCCTCCCAAGAGAGTTAACGTCCATCATCCTCATCGGAGTGTACATTCCACCACACGCGAACACTGGGGTCGCACTTTCAAAACTTCACGACGAGGTAAACAAACTCCAGGCAGCTAATGTTGACGCTGCCATTTTGGTTTTGGGTGATTTCAACAGCGCGCGTCTTAAAAAGGTGCTGCCGAATTTCTATCAGCATGTGACCTGTCCCACCAGAGGCGAGAACATATTAGACCATGTATACTCGCAATTTAAGAATGGGTACAAGTCACAGGCTCCTAGTCCATTCGGTAAAAGCGATCACGCCGCAATATTTCTTTTGCCAAAGTACAAACAAAGTCTCAAGTGAACGCCGGTGGTCTCGCGAGAGGTTAAGCGTTGGGCCGTGACGTCAGAGGAGTCACTCCAAGCTGTACTGGAATGCACAGACTGGAGTGTATTCCGTGATAACACAGCCAATATTAACGAATACACCGAAACGGTGATTGACTATGTCTGTACTCAGGTAGAAGAAACAATCCCCTCCACCAAAATTAAAATCTACCCAAATCAAAAGCCCTGGGTAGACAAATCCGTCCGTGAGGCTCTGAAAGTGCGCACATCAGCATACAACACCGGGCTGGTGACAGGCAACATGGAAGAACACAAGATGGCAAGATACAAAGTCAGGAGAGCAGTAATAGAGGCAAAACGGCGTTACAGGGATAAAGTTGAACTTCAGTTTGAACAGGCTGACTCTAGAGGCATGTGGCAGGGCCTCAGAACAATGACAGACTACAAAGGCACCCCCCTCAAACTGAACAGTGACATCTCCTTAGCAAATGATCTCAATTCCTTCTATGCGAGGTTTGAGGCTGTGAATAACAACACCAGCCTACAAACCACGGCAATGGGGGGGGGGGGGGTCTGCTGATGGAGACTCAGTGTTCAGGGTAACAGAGCATGAGGTGAGACGGATCTTTAAAAAAGTGAATATCAGGAAGGCAGCAGGACCGGACGGCATCCCCGGCCGCGTCCTAAAAGTCTGTGCCGACCAACTGGCCCCGGTATTCACTGACATCTTCAACCTGTCCTTGGAACAGGCTGTCATCCCCACCTGTCTGAAGAAGTCCACCATCATCCCTGTACCCAAAAAATCTACGCCCGCTTGCCTCAACGACTACCGCCCTGTAGCCCTCACCTCCATAGCCATGAAGTGCTTTGAGAAGCTAGTGAAGGGCTACATCTGTTCCTCCCTCCCCATCAACCTGGACCCTCTGCAATTTGCATATCGCCCCAACAGGTCCACGGAGGACGCCATAGCCCATGTGCTGCACACAGCATCACACCTGGACAAGAGGCAGGGGAACTATGTGAGAATGCTGTTCATCGACTACAGCTCAGCATTCAATACCATAGTCCCCTCCAAACTCATAGCCAAGCTCAGGGACCTGGGCTTGAACTATGACCTGTGCCAGTGGGTCTTGGACTTCCTGACGGGCAGACCCCAGGTGGTAAGAGCCGGCAACTGCACCTCCTCATCCATCACGCTCAACATAGGGGCCCCCCAGGGCTGTGTTCTGAGCCCCCTCCTCTACTCCCTGTACACACATGACTGCGTAGCACAGCGGAACAACAACACCATCATCAAATTTGCTGATGACACAGTAGTGGTGGGCCTGATCTCTGCCAACGACGAAAGGGCCTACCTGGAAGAGGTAGAGAACCTGTCACAGTGGTGTCAGGAGAACTGCCTCTCCCTGAACGTCAGCAAAACAAAAGAGATGATTGTGGACTTCAGGAGGTCGGGGGTCAAGGACTACAGCCCCCTCAGCATCGACGGGGCACCGGTTGAGAGAGTGAACAGTTTCAAGTACCTCGGAGCCCACATATCCGAGGACTTGACATGGACCACACACATTGACAGTGTTGTGAAGAAGGCACGACAACGCCTCTACTTCCTCAGGCGCCTAAGGAAGTTCCAAGTCAGTCAGAAGATCCTTAGGAACTTCTACTCATGTACAATAGAGAGCATCCTGACCGGCAACATCACCTCCTGGTTTGGGAATAGCACTGCACAAGACCGTAGCAGACTACAAAGAGTGACACGTTCAGCCGAACGCACAATTGGAGGGGGGCTTCCCACCCTCCAGAACATTTACAACAAGCGGTGCAAGGGGAAGGCTAAGAGAATTATTAAGGACTCGAGCCACCCGAACAACTGCCTCTTTGAACTGCTGCGGTCAGGCAAGCGATACCGGAGTCTTAAGGCGAGCACAGAAAGACTCAGAAGAAGCTTCTATCCCCAGGCCATCAGGCTGCTAAACGAACAATAATCGCTAAACGAACAATAATCACTATGCAACAACCATCAAATGCACACAGCACACACACCCACACGCACACACTCACTCAAACAAACAACACACTGCAGCACCCACTCTCCACACTTTAGATCACACAAACACACTTACACTTTATATTTATTAGGGATGCTCGATATTGGCTTTTTTACCGATACCGATATTCCGATATTGTCCAACTCCAATTTCCGATACCGATACCGATATCAACCGATACCGATATATGCAGGGTTTCCCCCCCAAAAAACGGAATAATTTCAGGTAACTAATAATTTCACTGGATGCATTCAAAAGGCTTTCTAAATGTAAGCATTATCTGTGCAAAATATGATCATTAAAAAAGTTAAAATGAACATTTTAAACCAACATGCATACTTTTGACAATAAATAAAATAAGAATTGGTTCTTACTTGCTTGCCTGGGTAAATAAAGGTTAAATAAATGTTAAAAAAAAAAAAATTGTTATTGTTTTTTTTACCGATACCGATATTTTCCGATATCACATTTTACTGCCGATATCGGCCGATAATATCGGTCGGCCGATAATATCGGACATCCCTAATATTTATTGATAAAGGATTTGCACTACAACTCGTACACCTACTGTGAATTGTACCTAAATTGCACCTCGTCCCATTTCTCCATTTCTGCCTTGCACTATATAGTATTGTATATTAGTACACTGCACAGTATTGTATATTGTATGGTAACTACGTCTATTCTGCATCGAACATTGTACATATGTCTAAACTGAACACTGTGACCTCTTTTTTTTTACTTCTAATTTTACTATGTTTTTATTTCATACTTATCTTGTCTTGCACAGTCTCTGGAGCGCAACAGTAAGAAGCATTTTGTACAAAAGTATTCTGTACTTCTGTATGACAACTATTAAAGAAACTTGAAACTTGAAGCCTCGCCGCCGAGACCGATCCGGTCTCCACGCCCTGCCCGGACTCTACACCTGGTCCGGCTGCCGTGCCGGCTCCCGGCTCTTCGACGGATCCTGGCTCCCCGTCTGGTCCAGCTCTGCGCCGTGATCAGCGTCCTGGTCCTCGGCGTGGTCCTCGCCGGGGTCTTCGCCGTGGTCTTCGCCGTGGTCTTCGCCGTGGTCTGCGTGGGATACTGCTCCAGGGGTCGTCGCCGCCGCACCTCCGGTCCGGCTCTCCTGAACCGGCCCCGGGTCCGGCGGCTGGAGGGTCTCTCGCCCGGGATCCTGCTCCAGGGTCCAGCTCCCCTTCCCGGGCTTCTACACCTGTACCCACCCCCCCTCGTCGGGCCTCTCTTCCCAGGTCCAGCCCTCCTCGTCGGGCCTCGGTGCCCGTCCCCACTCCCCCTCGCCGGGCCTCGGTTCTCAGGTTCTGCCCCCCTCCCCGGGTCTCGGTGCCCATCCCCACCCCCCCTCGTCGGACCTCTGTTCCCAGGTCCAGTCCTCCTCCCCGGGCCTCAGTTCCCGTCCCCACCCCCCCTCTCCGGGCATCTGCACCCGTTTTCAACCCCCCTGGCTGCTATGCCCCTCCTGGGTTTTTCGTTCAGCCTCCTGGTCCCTCTTCTTCGGGTCCTCTCCCTGGGTCCTCTCCGGGGTTCCGGCTTCCTCCCTCACCTGCTTATGGACGTTGTTTTCGGGGGTCTGGAAGCCCCCCGTTGAGGGGGGGGTACTGTCATGATCCTAGGCCCGGTCCTGGCTGGACTGGGCAGGATGGTAACATTGGGCAGTACCCTCCACCTAACTTTGGGCAATGCCCTCCATCTGACATTGGCCCTCGGCCTGACATTGGCGCCCTACCACCCTCTAGTGGTCACAAACAATTGGTGCACGCTACAATGACAAGTATCTTGACCACTGTATTAACAGTAATTAATTGTGTAATCAATGTGGTGTCCTGGTGTGTGCTGTCATTGTCTTTCCCTTCCCTGGTGTGATGTCATGCACTGTTTTGGGTTGTTAGGAGTTGCTTTTGTGTTTAGTTGTGTTTAGTTGTTCTTTGCTTATTGTCTAGGTGTTGTTTGTGATTCTGTGTTGGCCAGGTGTTCTTAATTGTTAATTAGTTGGGGTATATAGGGTTCTGTCTGTCCTCCCTTCGGTGTGGCGACATACCTCCAGTTACCCCCTGTTCCTATCCACGTCGTGTCGCACCGTTCTCCCTCTAGTAAGTCTTAGTGTTTGTTGTTTTGTATTGTGAAGTTTGTTATATCGTTTCTGTATGTTCCTTGTATTGCACTGGATTCTACAGTAAACACCCTTCTCCAAGCTTCACTCCTCGCCTCTGCCTCCTCCATTCCTTCCCTTTCTGTATTATTGCATTCTACCTACCCCATCGTGACAGAGGAGGACACCTGGAGATCAGGGGGAGGACACCTGGAGATCAGGGGGACACCTGTAGATCAGGAGGACACCTGTAGATCAGGGGGAGGACACCTGGAGATCAGGGGGAGGACACCTGGAGATCAGGGGGAGGACACCTGGAGATCAGGGGGAGGACACCTGTAGATCAGGGGGAGGACACCTGTAGATCAGGGGGAGGACACCTGTAGATCAGGAGGAGGACACCTGTAGATCAGGGGGAGGACACCTGTAGATCAGGAGGAGGACACCTGTAGATCAGGGGGAGGACACCTGGAGATCAGGAGGAGGACACCTGTAGATCAGGAGGAGGACACCTGGAGATCAGGAGGAGGACACCTGGAGATCAGGGGGAGGACACCTGTAGATCAGGGGGACACCTGGAGATCAGGGGGAGGACACCTGTAGATCAGGAGGAGGACACCTGTAGATCAGGAGGAGGACACCTGTAGATCAGGGGGAGGACACCTGTAGATCAGGGGGAGGACACCTGTAGATCAGGGGGAGGACACCTGTAGATCAGGGGGAGGACACCTGGAGATCAGGGGGAGGACACCTGGAGGACACCTGGAGATCAGGGGGAGGACACCTGGAGATCAGGGGGAGGACACCTGGAGATCAGGGGGAGGACACCTGTAGATCAGGGGGAGGACACCTGTAGATCAGGGGGAGGACACCTGGAGATCAGGAGGAGGACACCTGTAGATCAGGGGGAGGACACCTGGGCCCTATTCCCCGTACCTGGTTCAACTAAGTCGATCAAGAGTCCCATTATCCAGATTCAGTTAACCCGATGTTTGAAGCCGGGATTTTCCTGTTCCTGGAACGCTGAATCAGTCTCGTTAACTCGAGCCAGACTTGAGACTCTGGATAAGTGCGCGCGGCCGCTTCAGTTGAAAAGACAGCAGGTGTAGATCGCAGAAATCCTGATCTTCTAACGGCATTGATTGATTGATTGTTTTACAGATTGCAGGCGGCTCAATAGCCTTGCCGACAAGTTAAATGCATAATCTATAGGCTAATTTTAAATCCCTCATTACCCCAATCAATCAGATTATATTTCTTTAAACGTTCCTGCTGGCAGTAGGTTTATGCATTGAATAATCAAATGAGATCTTGCTAGCGAAAATAATTAGTTAAACTGTTTCAGAATAAGGATACGGCTCTCTTATCCATTGATTGATGTATGGTGGATTCTTTATTTATCTGTACTGCGGTGTGACGGTTTGTCCTTTTGACTTTCACGCAGACGACCGGGGTTCGAATCCTAGTCTTTTCCTTCTTTTTGCAATGTAGGAATAATTCAATTTGGTGCACGTTGAGAGCTATATAAACAATGACATCCTCAATGCATGTAGATTTATAATATTTTAACTTAAAACTAGGCTACTTCTGCGTATAATCATTAATATTATATTCCAAAAAATTATATTGGAAACACGGGGTTTCAAACACCGGTCGCACGGTTGCCAGGATTGAGCACTACCGCTGCGCCACTGTGCCAGATGGGATAAATTCATTGTTTATACATTAATGAACGAGAGACCCGTGTTTAGAATATTCTTTATTTTGAATGAAGTTTTATCTCTTTATTCTCATTCATTAATGTGACGTCAACGGCTCATTCAATTTCTCAAATCCATCAAACAGCGCATCTCATCAAACATTTTAATCCCAGTTACAATATCACACAAAATCCACAATCCACGCATAGACTCTTCAATTTTATGCTTGAATGAAACAAAATCCAGGCGCTCCTCTCCTTCCTCGCTCCTCATCCACAGCGGAGAATATGAAAGGAATCAGAGCCAAACGAGCGATAGGTTTCAATCATTAAGGATATCCCCGCGGGATTCACATTTGCAATGCTGCGCGTTGTTAAAATAACCACATAATGTGTACATCGCACCTAGCGAGCGCCACGGTATATATAACGTGCATTATTTAGGACAAAGTGAATTTAGTATCAGCATTTTGGGTCTATTTTACATTTCAAAAGCCCCCTCTGGAAGAATGGAGCACAAAAACGTAATTCAGAATGGTATAATGCAGATCCTAGACTGTGGGAATAATTTCAGGAAACGAGCTGTCACTTCTTTGCGGGGGCGTGGCGATGGTTCATCCGGCTAACTTGAACTTAAACCCTGCTCTCGACCAGGCTCAAACTTTTTGATCTGTTGTCATGGTGATTTAGACAATCCAGCTTCGGGGAATGAGAAAGTCCGGCTTAAGTCAGACTTGACCGAAAGTTATCCGGCTAACTCAGTTATCCAGGTACGGGGAACGGGGCCCTGGAGATCAGGAGGACACCTGGAGATCAGGAGGAGGACACCTGTAGATCAGGAGGAGGACACCTGTAGATCAGGGGGAGGACACCTGTAGATCAGGGGGAGGATCCTTATATCCTGTCTGGGGAAATATGTTTGCTGTCCAAATAAACCATTGCGGTCAATAAATGCAGACAGCACACACACACACTCATGCATGCACACACACACACACACACACACACTCATGCATGCACGCACACACACACACACACACACACACACACACACACACACACATTTCCGTAAAACGATATCTACTCTATGGGTACAAAAAGCAACGCCATCTCCAAATAGAGCGGCTACCAATAATAGCAGATATAGAGCAATACCTTGCTAACTGTTTAGCCTTTCTCTTGGAGGTGTGGGCCATCTGAAGGCCCCTAACCACCGGCTTGTGAACATGAACCAGGCTGCCAAAAATGAAAACTAAAAGTTGACACTTGTAGCCTATAGTTGTGAGATGTTCAGCTTGAGCCGCTGATATTTCAGCAACTTGGTTAAAAAGGGATCCTCCAGGCTGTGGTCGTAGGTACAGCCAGCCTCTAGAATAAACACATCTCTACTACTCGCAACACCTGGAGGACACCTGCAGATATGGTATATTTCCATCTATACTCTTAACAAAAACCCGCTTGGAGGAATTTATACAGACCTACCAATACATCAACAAGTGAATTCAGGATGATTCCCCATAATTCCCCTTGGAGGGCCGGCTCTCTTATAGTGAAATTGACGTCACTTCTATTGACCCTTCCCCTAATCATGTCTCCAGGCTGTGGTCGAAGGTACAGCCAACCTCTAGAATAAACACCTCTCTACTACTACTATCATTAACCACCACAACGTCAGGGGTGTTGGCTGAGATGTTACAGAACACCTCTGAATCATCACACAGGCCAAACATGCTGGGCTTAACAGTACAGTGTTTGTTTAGTGATGTAAGGACCCAAAGGTAGATCCGATATCTTTCTATTTCAAGTACACACACACACTGACACACGTACACCAGGGTTCCTGCAGGTTAAACGTAAGACTTCTTAAGACCACTTTGAATAGAATTTAATACCTATTTCACAATCCTTCTTCTTCCTCTTATTATTATTATTATTAGCAGTAGTAGTAGTAGTGCTGACTCTGCAGCCCAGACATTTCCCCAGAACAGTGAGAAGAGCAACATAGAAGTAACTACTGATCCAATACATTTAAGACCTCACTAAATCATATTTAAGACCTTTTTAAGACCCCCCCCCCCCCCCCCCACACACACACAACAAAACTAAGTAAACAGATTAATTAATTAATGGCTTTATATTCCAATGATGCATTAATACACACATGTCATTATACACACATGATGTCATGTTTGATTGACACACATACAGTCACATGACCAACACTGTAGGACAGAGAGCTCACGGCAGCAGCCATCAAACCAAAACACACAGAGCTAAAGAGAAAAGGTTTGCATTCAAAACAGGAACTGATTTTTCAATGTAACACATCAGTTTAGTTTGCTGAGGTCTTCTGTGCACAAATGAACCAGCAGGTGGAGCTACATGTTTACATGGTTACAGTACTGCAGTGAGTTCCTCTTGGTGCCTCAAGTACCACTGCCCTCAGTAAGCACCAGGGGCGTGCACAGACAATTTGGGGGGGGCAGGGCCTCGAGCGGGGGTGGGGTGGGGTGAATGCGGGGTACTTTCTAAATTGATAAGGTCTATTTTTTCATAGACAGTAGTATACATTTCCATCTTCATATTTGAAAGAAAAAAAAGATATAATAATAAAATATATATATTTTTGTGAAGGGCACTTGGGGCAAAAGGGCAGGGGCTCAAGCCCCCCGTCGGCCCTATCTGTGCATGCTACTGGTAGCCAGTGGTGCAGGTGAAGCACCGTGAAGCCTGCAGCTCTGAGGAGTTAAACCTCTTTTACACAAATCACACATCAGCTATTGATCAGCTATTGGGTGTTTATCCTAGATCACACATCAGCTATTGATCAGCTATTGGGTGTTTATCCCAGATCACACATTCTGTTCTGAAACAGGAAATCAATACAAATCTGAAGGTGCAAATCAACATTTCTGTATGAACACCTATTGCTATAGACTTTAAATCTCATCTCCCTGAGAAAGCAAACTGACAGATGTAGGACGTTACCACTGGGTATAACTCTATATACAGCATGTTGTTGTTGTTGTTGTTGTTGTTGTTGTTGTTGTTGTTGTTGTTGTTGTTGTTGTTGATCACTGTGGCCAGTAGTATTTGATAGTCATCAATGCATCAGCGACACCTTAATATGAATTTGCCCTTAAACATCTTCATTAACAGGGGTGTGATAGACATCATTCCAAAAATGTCATTCCACAATTTTTGTACAATTATGTAAAAGAAGAAAATAATTAGTTAATTGCAGATTAACCTAGAATGCTCTCAGTGGGGTTATGGATTATGTGATATGATTCTGTCAAATAATCCATGCAGTGGTAGGTGGAGAGAAACCAAACCATCATGTGTTGCATCACGTCTCCACCCTAAAACAGAATCTACACTGTGCTGTTCCAGTGAAGCTGGACGATCCACCCTAAAACAGAATCTTCTACACTGTGCTGTTCCAGTGAACCTGGACGATCCACCCTAAAACAGAATCGTCTACACTGTGCTGTTCCAGTGAACCTGGACAATCCACCCTAAAACAGAATCTACACTGTGCTGTTCCAGTGAACCTGGACGATCCAGAGACAGATGTCTCCCTGAGCTGGAGACCAGCAGCCAGTGAGTTCAAACGTAGCCTAGTTATAATATAATTTATAATAACCTATATACATACTGTATATATGTTGTGATTTGTACCATTGAGAAACATTACAATGTGCTGTAACTCTGAGGAACCAGAGTGTAAGTCATACACAGTTCTACCCATCTGTGTCATTCATCTTCTGACACACAGGATGAATGTACTGCGTGCCATAATTGCAACACAGTAATGCAGTAGAGATTTAATTAATTTATATTTTTCAATATCAACCTAACTCACTATGGAGAACCTGTCATAGTGAGGTCATATGTGAGGACATTATCACATATCATTACAGTCTTGATGACATCATCATGACATAAATGAATTTTCCCTTTAAAAGGTTGTAATGTTCATAGAACATGATGAACCTTCCAGTCCTGATCATTTACCAGAAGAATATTTTCTGAAAGTATAGTATACGTTTTTATGTATTCATAAAGTATATTAAAGTTATTTTAAATTGAAACCACTTAGTAACTAAACACATGGTAATCTTGCTGCCTCCTAGTGGTTGATATTTTCATCATGCTGCATACTCTGCTCCGCCCCCAATTGGTGAATACCTCTTTGGAGATGCTTGCAACATTCTATTCAAAGTCCAAAGTTCCCAGTTGGAAAATCGGAATAATAACCTGAATGTGTTTCAGTGCCCAGTGTGGAAAGAAACCATACAGTCAAATATTAGCAGGAGGTGGGATTTTTCCTACTTCCCACGTCAATGGAAGGCACCATACTACTCTGATGTCACAGATTGGGGGCGGGGCGGAGTGTCACCCTGACAGCAGCAGAACCATGTGTTTAGTTACTCTTTGAGTTGTACTTAGTGTGTTAAAGTTGTACTTAAAATGTGCTTAAATATATTGAAATTATATGTTTGATGTATTTTTGTTTACCAAAATAGTACACTTTTAATAGATTTACTAAAGTACAACTTCAGTAGCCTACTCATAAACTCGTAAACAAATCAGGTTTTTTGTAAGTGTACTTACAACACACCACACTTACAACATATGAATGACTATCATACTAAATATGTGCTTTGAATTAGTACATGAAAGCACATATTAAGTACCAAAAATACATGCAAGTATACTCTCAGAAAAGTACATATGGGTAGAAACCCACTTTATATATATTCTTTTATATATTCTTAGATATATATTCACTTTATATTCAGTGTGGGAAAATATACAAATGTTTGACTTGGGCTGTTTCTGCAAGCTTGTAACAATGGAAGCTTGACGTTTGAAGTTGGTATTTTGGGTCAGAGGACCTGGGGACAGAGAACCTGGGGACAGGGTGTCAGAGGACCTGGGGACAGAGGACCTGGGGACAGGGTGTCAGAGGACCTGGGGACAGAGGACCTGGGGACAGGGTGTTAGAGGACCTGGGGACAGGGTGTTAGAGGACCTGGGGACAGGGTGTTAGAGGACCTGGGGACAAAGGACCTGGGGACAGGGTGTCAGAGGACCTGGGGACAGAGGACCTGGGACAGGGTGTCAGAGGACCTGGGGACAGAGGACCTGGGGACAGGGTGTCAGAGGACCTGGGGACAGAGGACCTGGGGACAGAGGACCTGGGGACAGGGTGTTAGAGGACCTGGGGACAGAGGACCTGGGGACAGGGTGTCAGAGGACCTGGGGACAGAGGACCTGGGGACAGAGGACCTGGGGACAGGGTGTTAGAGGACCTGGGGACAGGGTGTTAGAGGACCTGGGGACAGAGGACCTGGGGACAGGGTGTCAGAGGACCTGGGGACAGGGTGTTAGAGGACCTGGGGACAGAGGACCTGGGGACAGGGTGTTAGAGGACCTGGGGACAGGGTGTTAGAGGACCTGGGGACAGAGGACCTGGGGACAGGGTGTCAGAGGACCTGTGGACAGGGTGTCAGAGGACCTGGGGACAGAGGACCTGGGGACAGGGTGTTAGAGGACCTGGGGACAGGGTGTTAGAGGACCTGGGGACAGAGGACCTGGGGACAGGGTGTTAGAGGACCTGGGGACAGGGTGTCTGAGGACCTGGGGACAGAGGACCTGGGGACAGAGTGTTAGAGGACCTGGGGACAGGGTGTCAGAGGACCTGGGGACAGAGGACCTGGGGACAGGGTGTTAGAGGACCTGGGGACAGGGTGTTAGAGGACCTGGGGACAGAGGACCTGGGGACAGGGTGTTAGAGGACCTGGGGACAGGGTGTCAGAGGACCTGGGGACAGGGTGTCAGAGGACCTGGGGACAGGGTGTCAGAGGACCTGGGGACAGGGTGTCAGAGGACCTGGGGACATGGTGTCAGAGGACCTGGGGACAGAGGACCTAGGGACAGGGTGTCAGAGGACCTGGGGACAGGGTGTCAGAGGACCTGGGGACAGAGGACCTGGGGACAGGGTGTTAGAGGACCTGGGGACAGGGTGTCAGAGGACCTGGGGACAGAGGACCTGGGGACAGGGTGTCAGAGGACCTGGGGACAGAGGACCTGGGGACAGGGTGTTAGAGGACCTGGGGACAGGGTGTTAGAGGACCTGGGGACAGGGTGTCAGAGGACCTGGGGACAGAGTGTTAGAGGACCTGGGGACAGAGTGTTAGAGGACCTGGGGACAGGGTGTCAGAGGACCTGGGGACAGGGTGTCAGAGGACCTGGGGACAGAGGACCTGGGGACAGAGTGTTAGAGGACCTGGGGACAGGGTGTCAGAGGACCTGGGGACAGGGTGTCAGAGGACCTGGGGACAGAGGACCTGGGGACAGGGTGTTAGAGGACCTGGGGACAGGGTGTCAGAGGACCTGGGGACAGAGGACCTGGGGACAGGGTGTTAGAGGACCTGGGGACAGGGTGTTAGAGGACCTGGGGACAGGGTGTCAGAGGTGTACAGGCTCAGCCGCAGTCCCCTTTACATCTGAAGTTGGTGTAACATTACCCTGCTATAATCAGGCCCCAGGTTAGGTGTCAATGGTAAGAGAGAGGGGGGGTGGAGGGAGAGGGGGAGAGGGAGAGAGACAGAGAGAGGGAGAGAGAGACAGAGTGAGAGAGAGGGGGGAAGAGAGAGAGACTGAGAGAAAGAGGGAGAGAGAGAGATAGAGGGGAAGAGAGAGACTGGGAGAGGTTGGAGAGAGAGACTGAGAGAGGGGGAGAGAGAGCGGGGGGGGAGAGCGAGAGTAACAGAGTATGTTACTCAGCTTCAGTTCCTGTCACTCTATCCCATGTTGTCCTCGTCTTGGACAGCCTGTGTGCCCCAGAGCTGCTAAAACACCTGACTCTCCTGCTGGAGGCCCTGGATGAAGACGTCTTACAACAGACTCTGTTCTCAAGCCCGTCAGTCTCACATCTGTGTGAAAAACTACATTTCCCAGACACACCTAATTAGGAATTTGCTCAGAAATGTACCATACACAGTCTAGTGTGATCATCCAAGATAAGATGAAATACGAATCGCTTCTGGGCCAAAGGGAAAATTCCTATAACATGCGGAGACTGTCTGTGCGGGGGGTGCTGATCATTATGCTGTCTGTGTGGGGGTGCTGATCATTATGCTGTATGTGGGCTTAGCTGCGGTGCTAAACCCAGGATGTAGCAACATAAATAGTGTCTCAGAGCGAAAGGGGAGGAGAATTCCCACTGAAATAGTCGGCCAATGGTAGCTGGTATCCACACAGTCTACATCCGGTGAGTCAGACTAACTCCAGCACCCGTAAAAACACAACTCGTTCATTCATGGTCAGTTCACAAGATTTTGGTTGTAAGCGTTTGCTAGCAATGCTCGTGAAAGTCAACGTGGATTGAAACCATTTCTCACTAAATGGAACACAAGACCTTTCAAACGGTTCTCTTCCATGTACATTTATACTCTACCTATAGAGTATTTGATATTGGAGATATTGGACTATCTCCTATTATTGCTTACATTTTTTTTTGTGAGAAGTGCTTCAATGGCCATTGACTTGCACTAGCTTTGCTAACACATGCTACTGGCAGAATGCACAACACGGTCTCATCAGAAAACAGAAATAAAGAACTAATTGACCACAGGACAAAAAGGTACATACATAATGTATTTTATGTTATAGCCATAAGTAATATGTTCACGTATTGTATCGGCAAAACTCCAAAACAAACGCTGCAACCAGGAGTTGAACCAACAACCATTGCAGTTGTGTGGGTGAGTGTTCTCACCACTATCTAACTATGATTATAGTTAGTGTTGTCACCAATATCTAACTATGATTATAGTTAGTGATCTCACCAATATCTAACTATGATTACAGTTAGTGTTGTCACCAATATCTAACTATGATTATAGTTAGTGATCTCACCAATATCTAACTATGATTACAGTTAGTGTTCTCACCACTATCTAACTATGATTATAGTTAGTGATCTCACCAATATCTAACTATGATTATAGTTAGTGATCTCACCAATATCTAATGATTATAGTTTACGGTTAGTTTTAACATTCATTTAACGGTTATGGTTAAGACATGAAGTTAGGGTTAAGGTTAGTTTTAACATTCACTTAACGGTTATGGTTAACTTAAGACATAACGTTAAGGTTAAGGTTAGGGTTAAATTCCCAACAGGGGAACTTAAACGTTTTCGGAAAACTTTAAAAGTTAAAATTTTTAAATATGTAATATATGTACTTAATACTTACACATGTTAAATTTGTTATACAATATGTAAATATATTACTTATAACATAACGTACATTATGTACCCTTTTCCTGTGGTGGATTAGTACTTTATTTACATATTTTAAGTGAAATCGCTGCAGAATGCTAGCAGTTTTTCAAAAACAGAACTCCCAAAGTGAAAACCTTTTGGGTGTTTTGAAAGGATGATTCATTATTGGACACTGGCATAAAAAAGGGGAATGTTCCTTAAATCAAATTGTTTTATACAGGTCTGATTTCAACTTGTAAATTAAACCATAAACTGTGACTTCAGTGTCCTCCATGTTTACGTCCATCATCATTATTGTTCATTTGCACATGCGGGTCAGTTCAGGAGCAGTGACCAGTTCACACTGGAATCTGATATTGGAAACATTAAAAAAGATTATTATAATAACGTGACAAAAAATCTGATCTGAGCAATAAATGAGAATTGAGCACTAAGGCTTGCAGTGTGAACACAGCACTAAGGCTTGCAGTGTGAACGCAGCACTAAGGCTTGCAGTATGAACGCAGCCTATGCGCTAATGTCTCTTGATGACATCATCACTAGAGTCTCTCTGGCGCTCAGCTGAAGGAGAACTGAGCTGTACAGTATCATAGAAGCAACATGTGTGAATAACATTTTTGGGTGGATTTCCCCTTTAAGATACACAGCTATTCATAGGATTACAGACATCAAGGTCAACAGCAGCTGATCGTAATCAAATAGCAGGTGATTACGGTTAAATGACCTGTGGCGTTCTGCCATGTCATCTGGCAAAACACACTGTGAGAATACTATGAATAATAAATATTATGATGGATTAGAAGAACTAGTTATATCAGTACCATCAGAAACAATTTTTTAACAAACCATCTTCAACATGCTGCTTCATGAAGCAAATTACAACCAGCCTCATAACAGCTGAACTTGATTAGTGATGGACAGTGGGGTATTATGAGCCATCGTTTGCTTTAATAAAAACCTTCCTATGCATGATAATAAATTATGAAGAGTCCTATAATACTTTGTGAACATATGCCTTACTGTTAATATCTATTTGTGGAGACATCTCAAGGCACAACTGAGCTCTCTCTCTCTCTCTCCAGGGAACAGCTGAGCTTTCTCTCTCTCTCCCCATGGAACTGCTGATCGATCTCTCTCTCTCTCTCTCTCTCTCTCTCTCTCTCTCTCTCTCTCTCTCTCTCTCTCTCTCTCTCTCTCTCTCTCCAGGGAACAGCTGAGCTTTCTCTCTCTCTCCCCATGGAACTGCTGATCTCTCTCTCTCAGTGGAACGTGTCTTGTTACTTAACTCAGTGAAACCATGCTAGCGGGACATGAGGGTATCCAGCTGATCTCAGCACTGCCTCGCTACGCCTTCATCAGTGTGTCGCTGCTAAATCGTGATCTTGATGGCCAGGACCGCTGCTGAATCGCCTCCTCTCTCTCCCTCCTCACTTCTCCTCCAGCAGCTTCTGCAGACAGTCCACCACGTCCTCCCCGCTGGTCCAGGGCACCACGCCGGCCTTGAAGCCGGTCTGCTGCATCTCCGCCAGGAGCCGGTGCATGGGGAAGTCCCTCCGGGGGAACGCCGTGTCCCTGGGGCCGAGGGCCAGGACGGGGCAGATGTCGTTGGCCCCGTCGCCGACGTAGAACACCCTCTGGAAGGGGGTGCCGCCGCGCTCCTGCTGGCGACTGGCCAGGTACTCCCTCATGATCGCCTGCTTGCACATGTTCTCCGGGCAGCGAGGGCAGGCGTGGGAGTGGAAGGGCAGGAGCACCAGGCGGCCGGCGGCGTCGAAGCTGGCCGGGTTGGTGAAGACCCTCTGGAAGAGGTGGCGCACCCCGGCGCGCTCCAGCCACGTCTCGATGAAGTACACGTTGGCGTCGGAGACCACGGCCAGCTCGAAGTCCTGCCGGCGGCCGAGCAGGTACCGGAAGAGCGCCGGGATGCCGGGCGTCGGGGGGATGTCCTCCACCACCGAGCGGATGGCGTCCTCGGACACGCCCTTCTCGGCCATGAAGGCCAGGACGCGCTGCATGTGCTCGTTGTAGTGGCCCTCTCGGTACGAGTCCTTCAGCCAGTCGGGGAGCCTCTGGCCCGGCACGGCCCGCAGCACGGCGTCGTCGCTGCTCTCGTCGATGATGGTCTCGTCGAAGTCGAACAGCACCAGGAAACGCTTGGCCGGCGAGACGCCGGGGGCGGAGTTGGGAAGGGCGGCCATGCTTGACGTGAGGCAGGGGGGGGGGGGGGGGCGGGACAACGCTGCACCTTCATCAGGAGAAGAGGAGTCAGTTAGTCACAGGACAATGAGTTTGTCTTTTTAAATAGATAAATAAATAAATAATAGATGCCAAGGAGGACATTCTGCATCGTCTGCACAGATTCTCTGACTGGCGTTTTCTGCTCTCTGGGCAAAGGAAAGGAAAGGAAAGGAAAGGAAAGGAAAGGAACGCAAAGGAAAGGAAAGGAAAGCAGAGGAAAGGAAAGGAAAGGAAAGGAAAGGAAAGGAAAGGAAAGGACTGCTGAATAGGTCGTATCTGAGCTGCCATCAGATACAACGGTTCTGTTATTCCAGTGAGACTGTGTAGCAACCAAGAGTTAAAATCTATAATCAATGATAATGATGTCCTAGGATGGTCTCTGGGGCCAAAGTATGTTTCCAAGAGGAGAGACAGGAGGATAAGGGCCGAAACAACATGGGAACAGGACAGACAATAAGACGTGTTCAGCTCAAACAGACACACAGGACATTCTAATGAAATCCCAACAGCACTAATGAAACGAATGAATGATTCATCTGTGGAAAGAAAACTTGAATAACAGGTAGCAGATATTCACATAATTATCTTTATACCCCCCCCCCCCCCCCTCTCTCCCTAGATAGCAACCGCTCTACTGAACCACATACTTTAGCATGCAGTGTCAAGCTCCCAAGCCCAAGCACACATGCAGGCCAGATCCTGGATCGGTGCCACAGTGACATGAGAGATAGGCTTCACCACGCACAAGGCGCGCAGTGTTGCAGGGCTGGGGTATGAAGTGGAGGAGGCTGGACTTACAGAGTTACATCACTGCATACTTTCACCATAAGTGGATGAAGTACAGGCATGAGTTCCAATACAGGCGACCGTGTTTTTACCTGCACAGCGTTCCGCACTAATCACATATGAATCAATGTAATAACTGGAGAATAAAACTCGTGGCTGATGCAAGATTGCGAATATAATAGGATTAGGTTGCTATTTTGTGTAGCAAATACAATCAGTCAAAATCTACACCCAAAACATGTAAAGGTTAGGTTGGGGTTAGGTTAAGCACAACAGCCGTGGCCCGTGCTTAATGCTTAATCTTATTTCTGTAGGCTGTCTTCTTATCTAACACCCTGCAGGATCCACACCGCCGGCCTGCAACTTCTGTATCGCAATGCAAACCTTGTAATGTCCACTCGAAGCCCCCAGAGGACGGACTGCTCTGCGGGGTGTAAAGACCGGCCGGCAGGCCACTGACTTCCAGTAGATCAGTGTGAAAGCAGTGAGTAGAGCTGTGAGCCCGGTCTCCCCCTCCTAACACACATCAGGACAAACAGCGCGTCCCGGGTTCTTATTATGGAACATATTTACAGAGACGCGCTTTCTAAATATAACCCGCGGAGCTATTCGTGTACGAGAGGTTTTACCCTTGAAAGTCCTCGGCGGCCGGAGACACGTCCCTGTCCTCGGCGGAGACACGTCCCTGTCCTCGGCGGAGACACTTCACCGTCCCGCTCGGTTCTTCTTCATCTGATCTGATCGGACCATCCGGCTTTGCGTTCCGTCTATAAGCGCCCGATGATAAACAAAAACAAACCCGAATGGTGAAAAAGCAACAACACGAAGAAAACGGAGCAGCTCGATAATAAACACATGTGTTGTTGATCTGAATGGTCGGTGTCCGGTTAGCATCATCCTCCTCAGCGGGACGCCGCGTCACCGGGCGGCAGGACAGGACGGTGTCTCCCCTTCCACGGGCTGTCAAAAGCATCCGTGACGTCACGAGCCACAGCCCAATGAGGCGCCGCGGTTCTTTAAAGGGGACATAGATGGAAAACGTTTTTTTTTGTATTTCATTAAATTAAATTAAATTAAATTAAATTAAATGTAACTTCATTTCATTTCAAACCTTTATTTAAACTTGGAAGGCAACTGAAGTTTCCCTCATTTACAGTCAGGTTGAGTGTACATACAGAAATAAGCATTAAAAGCATATAAAATCACACAGCATATAAAATCATAACATGAAAAATGATAAAAGCCATCAACTAAAAACACACTTCTTCAATCAATATCGGAAAGTATTAATAATAATAATAATAATAATAATAATAATAATAATAATAATAATAATAATAATATTATAAAAAGAAGAAGAAATAACTACTAACTAAATACGTAATCTACCATGTCTATATTACTACCTACTATGCTAATATCTACCAACTACTATGTTAATATGCATACTACTACCTACTATACTAATATGTCTATATTACTACCTGCTATGCTAATATGTCTATATTACTACCTACTATGCTAATATGTCTATACTACTATGTACTATGCCTATATTACTACCTATGCTAATATGTCTATACTACTACCTACTATGTCTATATTACTACCTACTATGCTAATAATAATATGTCTATACTACTATGTACTATGCCTATATTACTACCTATGCTAATATGTCTATACTACTACCTACTATGTCTATATTACTACCTACTATGCTAATATGTCTATACTACTATGTACTATGCCTATATTACTACCTATGCTAATATGTCTATACTACTACCTACTATGTCTATATTACTACCTACTATGTAATATGTCTTGTGTGGTGGACACTAGATGGAGGTGTCTCACCCAGGGGCGGACCTAGCACATTTGGCGCCCTAGGCTTTTGCCTCTTCATAGTTCTCTAACGTTAGTCTTTCTTTCCTCAACGCTCAATTCTATAAACACTTGACCGATACCCATCAATGCACAGCGCTCTAGCATGTTCTGACTGTGAACACCTAAAGCTGAGGCTCAGACCGACCGACCGTTTTAGATTTTTGGCTCATTTTCCCTTATGTTAGAATTTTTTTTATGTAAAAATAATGGTTGCAGATATAGAGGGGGGCGCCAAAACTGCACAGAGAAAAAAAAAATTAATAAAAAATTAAAAAATTTAAATTATTTTTTTTTGGCGCCCCCCTCTGGGTGGCGCTCTAGGCGACCGCCTATATCGCCTGTAGGAAGGTCCGCCCCTCACCTCAGAATGGACACTGCGGGAGCAACAGCCGCTGGAGCCTCGTTATTGTTCATATTTCACAATCAGGGTCACCACTCATTTATCAACTTCCACACTATATTACTACATACTATGCTAATATGTCTATATTACTTCCTACTATGCTAATATGTCTATATTACCTTCTATGCTAATATGTCTATACTGCTGTAGCCTACTATGCACTCAAGGCTGTAGCACTCAAGTTCAACACTGTTAGAAGAACAATCTTACTGACCCTTAGCCTACTTGTTGTACATAACTTGTAAATTGCTTTGGATAAAAGCGTTCAGCTAAATGACTAAATGTTCATGTAAAACGTAAATCCCAGACTAGGCCTCCTAAAATATGGGGTGATGGTTTTAAGGGTTAAGGCACCACAACAGCCAGACATCACAGTGATTCCCACGCAGCCCGCGCTCTGGTGCAGCCGCATTGACTGCAGGTGTTAAGCCCAGTTTTGCATCCCTGCCGAGAATTGCATCCACCTTGCGGGAGGACGTGAAGCCAGGACTTAATTTAATTTAATTTCAAACCTTTATTTCAACTCATAAGACACTGAGGTTACCCTCAGGTTAATTGTTGTTTAATATGATTGATCAGGTTTATTGTTGTTTAATATGATTGATCAGGTTTATTGTTGTTTAATATGATTGATCAGGTTTATTGTTGTTTAATATGATTGATCAGGTTTATTGTTGCTTAATAGGATTGATCAGGTTTATTGTTGTTTAATATGATTGGGTAATCATGGTCTGTTTTCAAACTATCCCTTTAAATACTGAGCCTTCTCTTATTATGCAAGCTGACCAAATATATCAGAAGATAACTAATAATTAAAAGTAATCTCACATTTAAATTAGGTTATATTAAAATGCATTGTCATCATGCAGCACAAGTACAGTACAATGAAAATAAGTTTGGCATCCAACTAGAGTGCAAATGTAACAGTAAAGTGCAATAGTAATATACAATGTACAAGTTCAAGTTCAAGTTCTTTAATAGTTGTCATACAGAAGTACAGAATACTTTCATACAAAATGCTTCTTACTGTTACGCTCCAGAGACTGTGCTAGACAAGATAGTATCAAATAACATAATAACATAATATAGCATGAATTTAGAAGAAGAAAATGAGGTCACAGTGTTCGGTATAGACATATGTACAATGTTCTGAGTTACCATATAATATACAATACACAATACTATGCAGTGTACTAATGTACAGTACTATCTAGTGCAAAGCAGAAATGGGATGAGGTACAATTTTAGGTACAATTTACAGTAAGGTGTACGAGTTGTAGTGCAATCCTTCATCCATAAATATAAAGTGTGGGGAGTGGGTGCTACAGTGTGTTTGTTTAAAGTGGGTGTGTGCTATAAGTGTGTGGAGTGGGTGCTACAGGTGATTAAACTGCACAGTACATTTACATTTAGTCATTTAGCTGACGCTTTTATCCAAAGAGACTTACAAGTTCTGTACGACAAGTCATCAGGAAGGATACAACTCTATCAGCTGAGTAACAATGTTCATCAAAGTGTTGCGTGCTACAGTGTAGGTTAGTTTATTAGGACAAATGCATGACAGTAAGGTTAGTTAGGGTTCGATTTTTTTATTTAAAAAAAAAAATTCAGATAATGGTTGAAGAAGTGCGTCTTTAGTCGACAGCGAAAGATTGGACGGGTTTCGGCTGTCCTAACTGGGGTGGGTAGTTCATTCCACCATTGTGGGGCAAGGACTGAGAATAGGCGACTTCTCTTTGATGACCCTCCCGGAGCTCGGATAGGAGTAGGTCTGAGGCGGCCAGAAGATGCAGAGCGTAGGGGTCTTAAGGGTGTGTAGTTAGAGACCATTGACCGGAGGTAGGCGGGAGCGGTTCCCTTTGCCGCATGGTATGCCAGGTTGAGGGCCTTGAAGTGGATTCGTGCAGCAATGGGGAGCCAGTGCAGGTCCCTAAGAAGTGGGGTGACATGGGCCGACTTTAGTAGGTTTGAGATCAGGCGGGCCGCTGCGTTCTGAATGAGTTGAAGAGGCTTGGTGGCAGTGGCCGGGAGGCCAGCAAGCAGTGCATTGCAGTAGTCGAGGCGGGAGATGACTGTTGACTGAGTAAAATTTTACTCAGTTTGAGTCAAATGTACTCAGTTTGAGTCAAATTTACTGTGTGGGTATCAAATATATAAATGAGTACTGAGTAATAGTGCTAATCAGATGTATGTACAGAGTTGTAGTATTAATATCCAGTGATACAGGTATAAAGTTTCAAGTTCAAGTTTCTTTAATAGTTGTCATACAGAAGTACAGAATACTTTTATACAAAATGCTTCTTTCTGTTACGCTCCAGAGACTGTGCTAGACAAAAGATAAGTATGAAATAAAATAAGTATAGCAAGTAAAAGTAAAAAATAGAAGTCACGTACGTAGACACAAGTGTTCAGTATGTACATATGTACAATGTTCAATGCAGGATAGCAGTAACTGAGTTACCATACAATATACTATGCAATATACTAATATACAATATACTATATAGTGCAGAGCAGAAATGGGATGAGGTACAATTTACAGTAAGGTGTCCTGAGGTATGGGTTGTAGTGCAAATTATTTGCCAATAAATATAAAGTGTGTCTAGGTGTTCTAAAGTGTGTAGAGTGGGTGCTGCAGTGGGTTGATTGTTTAAAGTGAGTGTGTGCGGATGTGTGTGCTGTGAGTGCATTTGATGGTTGTTGCATAGTGTTATTGTTCGTTGAGCAACCTGATGGCCTGGGGATAGAAGCTTCTTCTGAGTCTTTCTGTGCTTGCCATGAGACTCCGGTATTGCTTGCCTGACCGCAGCAGTTCAAAGAGGCAGTTGTTTGGGTGGCTGGAGTCCTTGATAATTCTCTTAGCCTTACCCCTGCACCGCTTGTTGTAAATGTTCTGGAGAGTGGGAAGCCCCCCTCCAATTGTGCGCTCGGCTGAACGGGCCACTCTCTGTAGTCTGCTACGGTCTTGTGCTGTGCTATTCCCAAACCAGGAGGTGATATTGCCAGTCAGGATGCTCTCTATTGTACATGAGTAGAAGTTCTTATGGATCTTCTGACTGACTTGGAACTTCCTTAGGCGCCTGAGGAAGTAGAGGCGTTGCCGTGCCTTCTTCACAACACTGTCAATGTGTGTGGTCCATGTCAAGTCCTCGGATATGTGGGCTCCGAGGTACTTAAAACTGTTCACTCTCTCAACCGGTGCCCCGTCGATGCTGAGGGGGCTGTAGTCCCTGACCCCCGACCTCCTAAAGTCCACAATCATCTCCTTTGTTTTGCTGACGTTCAGGGAGAGGCTGTTCTCTTGGCATCATCCCGCCAGGACTTTGACCTCTTCCAGGTAGGCCCTCTCGTCGTTTGCAGAGATCAGGCCCACCACTACTGTGTCGTCAGCAAATTTGATGATTGTGTTGTTGTTCCGCTGAGCCACACAGTCATGTGTGTACAGGGAGTAGAGGAGGGGACTCAGAACACAGCCCTGGGGGGCCCCTATGTTGAGGGTGATGGATGAGGAGGTGCAGTTGCCTGCTCTCACCACCTGGGGTCTACCCGTCAGGAAGTCCAAGACCCACTGGCAGAGGTCATAGTTCAAGCCCAGGTCCCTGAGCTTGGCTATGAGTTTGGAGGGGACTATGGTATTGAATGCTGAGCTGTAGTCGATGAATAGCATTCTCACATAGTTCCCCTGCCTCTTGTCCAGGTGTGATGCTGCTGTGTGCAGCACATGGGCTATGGCGTCCTCCGTGGACCTGTTGGGGCGGTATGCAAATTGCAGGGGGTCCAGGTTGATGGGGAGGGAGGAGCAGATGTAGCCCTTTACTAGCTTCTCAAAGCACTTCATGGCTATAGAGGTGAGAGCTACAGGGCGGTAGTCGTTGAGGCAAGCAGGCTTGGATTTTTTGGGTACAGGGATGATAGTGGACTTCTTCAGACAGGTGGGGATGACAGCCTGTTCCAAGGACAGGTTAAATATGTCAGTGAATACCGGGGCCAGTTGGTCGGCACAGACTTTTAGGACGCGGCCGGGGATACCGTCCGGTCCTGCTGCCTTCCTGATATTCACTTTCTTAAAGGTCCTCCTCACCTCATGTTCTGTTACCCTGAACACTGAGTCTCCCTCAGCAGCCCCCCCCCCTCCATTGCAGTGGCCTGTGGGCTGGTGTTGTTATTACCAGCCTCAAACCTCGCATAGAAGGTGTTGAGATCATTTGCTAATAAAGACACTATGGTAGTAGTAAGTCATACTGGCCTCCTTATTTAGTCTGATTTTGTTACATTTTAGTAAGAAAGGCTGTGATTGGCTGCAGCATAACATACTACATGACCACACCAAGTTGAACACACAGAACTGGACACGATAGAGCTTGCTTCCCAGTGTGTCATGTGATATTATCTCCTTTTAAAGAGCTTGCTTCCCAGTGTGTCATCATGGTATTATCTCCTTTTGACTGGTCATGTTCGTCTCTTCAATCTGTGCATATATACCATCTCAATATGTTGTAACCAACACTTCTGACCATTCTCTGGTGCCTCAATGAATACAAGGAGGGCTATATATTGGATATATATATCTGCATATATCCCTGTTCACTTACCTGTATACATACATGTATATTTATATCTATAGCTGTATACAACTCTTACTAGTTATACCACTTACTACTAGTATAGTATATTTATATCTGTATCACTGTACAATCTTATACTGTACATACATCAGGTTAGCATTTATTACTCAGTAGCTTGTTATATATATCACATTGTACATTTGCACTCTTTTTAGATGCCAACTTCTTTTCGTTGTACTGTAATTGTGCTGTATGATGACAATACATTGTAATCTAATTTAATATGTGGGTAAGGAGGCATCATTTATGGATATTGGCTTATTATAGATGTATAGATGTAAATGACATATATGACGAAGTGTATAATTCTGATTGAAAACATTTAAAATCAGACTTCTCTGTAACCCTTCAGACCTCTAACCACAAGCAGCTACATGCAAATATCTTTATTGGCGTTTGACCTCTGACCTCTGCCTCCATAAACCTCCTCTCGGCCATGACCTCCAGGTCACATGTCATCTAAAGTTATCTGCCATCTGCCCAGCAACGTCCGGTCGACAACGCCTCTCTGCCTCCAGAAATAGTAAATGTGGATAAAGATGATATAATTAGGTGGTGATTCTGGTCATGTCAACATGTCAAGATTCAAACAGTAGTGGCCCTGAACTGACTAGCCAAGAGCTTCAAACAGTAGTGATGCTGAACTGACTAGCCAAGAGCTTCAAACAGTAGTGATGCTGAACTGACTAGCCAAGAGCTTCAAACAGTAGTGATGCTGAACTGACTAGCCAAGAGCTTCCAACAGTAGTGATGCTGAACTGACTAGCCAAGAGCTTCAAACAGTAGTGATGCTGAACTGACTAGCCAAGAGCTTCAAACAGTAGTTCAAGTTTCAAGTTCAAGTTTCTTTAATAGTTGTCATACAGAAGTACAGAATACTTTTATACAAAATGCTTCTTACTGTTACGCTCCAGAGACTGTGCTAGACAAGATAAGCATGAAATAAAATAGTATAGCATGTAAAATAGAAGTAAAAATAGAGGTCACAGTGTTCAGTATAGACATATGTACAATGTTCGATGCAGAATAGAAGTAACTGAGTTACCATACAATATACTATGCAATATACTAATATACAATACTATATAGTATGTTGAACTGACTAGCCAAGAGCTTCAAACAGTAGTGATGCTGAACTGACTAGCCAAGAGCTTCAACCAGTAGTGATGCTGAACTGACTAGCCAAGAGCTTCAAACAGTAGTGATGCTGAACTGACTAGCCAAGAGCTTCAAACAGTAGTGATGCTGAACTGACTAGCCAAGAGCTTCAACCAGTAGCGACGCTGAACTGACTAGCCAAGAGCTTTAAACAGTAGCGACGCTGAACTGACTAGCCAAGAGCTTTAAACAGTAGTGATGCTGAACTGACTAGCCAAGAGCTTTAAACAGTAGCGACGCTGAACTGACTAGCCAACAGTTAGCCAATACATTTTCTTGAAACATTTCTTATTCAACTGTGATTGTACATAGTTTTTATTGTATTCAGATATTTGACAGAAACACAGGTACTGCTACTAAATCATCATGAAGTTAAGATACTGAACCTCTGTACTGAAAAGACTGTACTGCTACTAAATCATCATGAAGTTAAGATACTGAACCTCTGTACTGAAAAGACTGTACTGCTACTAAACTAAGGCTGTTTGAGAGAACTTTCAACGTCCTCAGCAACCCAGTGGTGAGTATGTTGTCTAAAGTAGAGCAGACATCATAACATAGATAACATAGCATAACGTAACAGAAAGCAGTACCTGCTGGGAAGCCTTGTCAGGTCAGAGGTCAAGTTAAGTTCTGCAGTAGCTACTCTTTTGCCAAACCTTAACTCTCACTTAAAAAAACCGCCAGCAGCAGGGGGCGCTGATCCCCCTTCATATTCAATGGATATAGTTTTAGACTGCGACATTTGCGAGTGCTTGAAATATATATTATATTATATCTATGGGTCTAATAACGCCATCGACTGTCAGTGAGTTGCTTCCAGTCAACATGCCCAAAACAGATTGTTTTTTCATCCGTACATTTCCGCTTTATACCGTTTTGAATAGAGTATGGTTTGGGTGCTTTTGAGTAATTCCAGGAAAAAGACGAGAAAAAGGCATTTTAGTGTAATCCAGTCATCACGTTGTAATTTTTTGGCTGATTATCTAATCATCCTGAAATCAATGCATGAAATGACCGTCGTAGCGGGGCGCCTATTCTGTAGCCTATTCTGACTCTATAATGTATATATCCTGCACCTAATACTGCTAATAATGATAATAATAGTAACAATAATAATGATAATAATAATAACAACAATAATAATGATAATAATAATAACAACAATAATAATAATAACAACAATAATATATATATATTTTATCCACTTTTTCTCCTCTTTTTCTATTTTTTCTCCCATCCCAATTCTGCTGTGCCAATTCTCCCCTCCCCTGTCTTGAACGTTGCTCGCATCTGCCCTCCACTGGCCGGTTGTAGGGAGGATAGAAGCCTTGCATCACGTGTCCCCTCCGATACACGAGGAGGCAGCCTGTCACATATTTTCACCTGCCAGCGCGGACTCTCATTGGCGAGGTGTAACGTGTGGGAGGCTCACACTACCCCCGCCATTTCCTGTCTCTGCTGTGCAGGCGTCCCCAACCGACCTGTAGGAGTCGCTGTCCACAACGTCCAGATTACCACCCATCGACTTCCACCCGCTAACTCTGCCAATTGAGTTAGTATGACGACTGGCCCAAGCCGAAGGCAATGCCGACAGCCGGAGTCGAACCCAGTGTCTCTTGCGTTGGTGAGGAGCGCAATGTCCGCTGCGCCACCCAGCCGCCAATAACAATAATATTTATACTTATACTAACAATAATGATAATAATAATGATGATAACAATAACACTAATAATGATAATAATAATAATAATAATAATAATAATCATATCTTTATTATGGATCCCCATTAGTCATCACTGCAGCAACAACTAGTCTTCCTGGGGTCCACACACAACAAAACAGTACATACATACATACATAACATTATAGTAGCATACATTTAAAAATATATTCCAATATTCCTACATATAAAAATTATTCCAAATAACATTACAGTACACAAACAGAGTATCAGATCACAGAAAATACAACAAAAGGGATTAAACGGGATTAAACTCTCAGACAGTCATATCTTCACAGTGTACACTACAGTATCTGTGTTTTTCTTTAATGTAAACTTATTTCTTTTTATCTCAATGTTGTTTTCAATTTCCTTTTAAAACTTATCTTACTGGTTATCTGTGTAAGATGTCTGTTCCAATATGACATGGCTCTATATAACACAGTTCTCTTTGCTGCATTGGTTCTTGGTAGTAGTAGTGTGAACGTTTCCCTACAGGCATGCCTAGTACTATACCTGTGTCGATCATGTGTACATCATTAAAAAAAAATGGGAAAATACATATATATATTGGTGATCCTCTTGGGAGGAATCAGTGTGGATTGTGGGGGTGAGCTTGGGAGAGCGTCTGTCAGTGTATAAATGTATTTGTTGTCCTGTGTTTTGTTTTGTTATGTATTGTATTGTATGTTTTGTATCCTATGTTAAGGACCCCCTCGAAAACAAGATAGCATATCTCAAGGGGCTTATCCTTCTAATACATTTCAAACATGCTAGCTGTGAATACAAACAGATAGGTTCTCTTGAGATATAGATATTCCTCATGAACAAGATCAGGCTGCAATCCAGTCTGTCTTCCACCTTCAACCACAACAGCTTGGTATGCATCCCCTCCACACTGTTTCTCATTGAGCAGTTCAGGGCCAGACGGGCCGCTGAGTGAGCTGGATCTTATTGAGCTCTTGTCTTGAGGTATTAGACCAGACAGCTGGACAGTAATCAAGGTGAGAAAGAACTAATCACTTGCTTCAATATCAGATCGGTTAGAAAATAACTACACCTTCTGATGATTGAAATACCTCTGCTAATTTTGGCAGCCACATTATTGTTGTGAGTTGACCATGAGAGTGTTCCATCAAGTGTCACGCCCATATAGCTTTGCCTCTCTAACTTTCTCAATAACTGTTCCGTCTAAAGATATACTTAGCTTCACGTCTCTTTTCTTATAGCATGCTTGTATCCCAACCTGTTTTCAGACACCCAAGTGGACACTAAGTTCAATTCTCTCTGAAGGACTTAGTTAAGCTCTTCTGTCTTGTCTGATGATGCATACATTGTAGTATCATCGGCGTACATAATCATACATGTATTTTCTAATACCCATGGCAAATCATTTGTAAAAATAGCGTAGAAGAGGGGCCCCAGGCAGCTTCCCTGTGAATTCCACACTGTAGTGATTTAAAGTTGGACAGGGTACCATTAAAGGCCAACTTGCAGGTTAAACCCTACTCTGCAATTATGGGTAGTTTACATCATTGGTATCTAATTTAATTATTTATTTATTTCCATTTGACGTCGGAAATGCCACTCAGAAAGAGTTAAAAAGGTCCACGCACGAATAACATGCACAAGCAAATCTAAAAGCTTATCAGACGCTAGTAGGGCCGTGACGTCACGTCAGGAAACGTATGCCTTATGCTCGTCCGGGTCATAGTACTACTGGATATATGGCGCTGGCTAACGTTAGCATTATGTCTATTGTCATGAACCATTTTAGATCGGGGCACGTAGAGGAGTTTGGGGAACGAGTAAAATCATGTACAGGTCCTCTTCTCAGACCTGTGTGGCAAAGCACTGCACATGCATCTTGCAAGCTACACGTTGCTGCATGTTGATCTATAGTAGCCCACTCGGTGCATCACAGTCAGTGACTGTGATGCACAGAGTGGGCTACTATTGTGCTAACAACATACCCCGGCGTCTAGCTTGTTAGCCGGCACCGGCATAAATGCCCGATTTAAAATGGTTCTCTCCTCTTTGTATACCTTTGTCCTCACAAGTATTCTGCCAGGGAACTTATGGACACGTTAGTTAGTGTCGTATCTTAAATCAATACATTAGATTAATCACAGTACAATGAGGTTGTTATCTGGAAGGAGGGAAATATCATAAGTGATAGAATGGTCTCCTTTGTGACTCTTAGCCAGAGAGGAATAATTGTGCAGTCAGACAACAAAGTTCTAATTCAAATTCAGATGATTTATTGCCGCGGGGCCCAAAAGGTGGATAAGCAGGTTACTTACATACAGGGATTATTCATCATTTTTCATAAGACATGATTGTACAACAAGGTTGATGAGGCTACATAACCACAGAACAAGAGGCTAAATTAAGCTGATATGCCTCTGTGAAACAAGACCAATGTGTAAAACTGTTTGAATCCATACAATAATAGATTAGAGACAAAACACACAGTTCAAATAATGCCTTAAGTCTGTAGGAAACTAAACCATATCAATTTAAAAGGTAACTGACTCATTAGATTTGAATACCATTTAGGAATGTCAAACTGGTTAAGTAATAAAGCTATTTCACTCTGGTTGTAAAGCTTGCTAGAATCTAAAACCAAGGAACTATTAATTCAGTATACTTTATATAGGGAATCTGGTATTAAAATATAGACAAACTCCACATGGGTTAAATGCTGAATACATATGTAACTCATTACATTAAAAGCTACAAATATAGAAAAGGTTTTAGGGTTAACTCTGTGCTCATCAAGACGCCACAGCGACGGGGGCTGAAGGAACCAGCCCATATACCCCGAGGAGGGACAGGAACAGGGGCGGACCCCCCGCCCCCCAGGAGATCATCTGACTGGGACCGCCTCCTAGAAGCAACAAATCTAATTGGACCAAACGTATTATTAGAATGTGCTAGGATTGGTAGATATGAGAGTATAAATAAGAACGTATTGATGAGAGAGAGGAGGCCAGACAGACGCACCCACCCCAGGGGGTCTTGCTGGTCTCCACCCCTCCACAGACTGCTATTTGCCGCAACGTGAGTAAAACTGTATGAAATAATCACTGTTTGTGATATATAGAGTAAAATGCCTATCTTAGACCAGGTTTAACCATGTCGTGGCAAGAGTAAGATAGTCTATTCCATTGATAAACATGACTACTTTTATGTGCAAACTTGTTTTGATGTGAAGAGCCACCGTGAATGGGCTATGATTATGTAACCTCATCAACCTTGTTGTACAATCATGTCTTATGAAAAATTATGAATAATCCCTGTATGTAAGTAACCTGCTTATCCACCTTTTGGGCCCCGCGGCAATAAATCATCTGAATTTGAATTAGAACTTTGTTGTCTGACTGCACAATTATTCCTCTCTGGCTAAGAGTCACAAAGGAGACCATTCTATCACTTATGATATTTCCCTCCTTCCAGATAACAACCTCATTGTACTGTGATTAATCTAATGTATTGATTTAAGATACGACATTAGCTCATAGCTATCGTGTACCACTAACGTTACAAGCTGTATGTTGTTAGCACAATAGCTACCAAGCTAAGCTACGTTAGCTTCTAACGGTGTATACACAATATGTACAACGACACAATGATCAAACACCTTATAACTACTACTATTGTCGGTCCATAAGTTCCCTGGCAGAATACTTGTGAGGACAAAGGTATACAAAGAGGAGAGAACCATTTTAAATCACAACAAGCTAGACGTTGGGGTATGTTGTTTTGATTGATTGATTGAAAAGTTTATTAACAGATTGCAGAATGGGTACAGTACAGTACAGCTCAATACATATAATTGTTAAGGGGATGCAGACCAGAGAAAGACTTTTGACTTGTTTACATCAGGGTCCCCCATTTTCAATTCATCATAACATATATGACATACATGACATACAGATAGACAGTACTGCTACATCTATACATTTATGACATATCAGATTTGCAAATACAGTACTGTTTGTGATACAAAAGTGTCCAGAAAAGGAGTGTATATACATTTGGCATAGAAACTGTACATTGGAGGAGGTTGGTTGGGTGGGGTGGGGTTGGGTGGGTTGGGTGAGGGCTGTACATTGGAGGTGGGGGGGGGGGGGGGGGGGGGTTGGGAAGGGGACACACACACATTTTACACTGTACATTGGAATATTGACAAAGCCTTACTTGGTCATTTACTGTACAACTAGGTTAGGACATTTGTAGGGGCCAGTTTCGAATTGCAGTCTCACGTAGGTGTTTTTTGAGAGTGTTTTTGAAGGTGGGTAGTGATTCACATTCCTTTACAGCTTTAGGCAGGGCGTTCCACATTGATGTGGCATAATTGCGAAACGTGTTTAGTCCCTTGTTTGATCCGAATCTGGGTTTTACATGATTTGTGGAGCTCCCTCTGGTGTTGTGATCGTGGTATTCACTGACCTTTGGGAAGTATTTTGACATGTACATGGGTACCTTGGTCGCGTAGTGTATCTTGTAGACCAGGCCCATTGCAAGTTGCTGTACTCTGTCGTCTACTCTAAGCCATCCTAGGTTGTCAAAGTGGGCAGGGGTGAGGTGGGTTCTAGGAGTCAGGTCAAGTAGTAGTCTGACTAGCTTGTTTTGAGATGTTTGTAATTTGTTTTTTAGTGCCTTTGAGGTGCTTTGGTACCATGAGGTGCAAGCATAGTCGTAGTACCCTTGAATGAGTGCTCCTGCTAGAGTCCTCAGGGTATTCTTGTTTACCAGAGCGGAGATCCGGTACAAGAATCGCGTTCGTTGGTTGACTTTTTTTATTACATTGGATGCCATTTTGTCACAGGAAAGATTAGCCTCTAGGATGGAACCCAGGTAGGTAATTTCATCTTTCCTTGTGATAATATTGTCACCCACTGTAACCGAGAAGCCGTCGGTCTTGCTGAGTTTGTTATTTGAACCGAAGAGAATGGACTCTGTTTTGCCCATGTGTAATGATAGTTTGTTGTCGGCGAGCCATATGCAGATTTTGCCTAGTTCCGAGCTGAGGGCTTTTTCAACCTGTAACTTGTTCTTGTCAGAGACCAGCAGGGCTGAGTCGTCCGCAAACAGGAACAAGTTGCAGTCACAAGCTGACGACATGTCATTTGCATAAATTAGGAATAGTAGCGGTCCTAGTATGCTTCCTTGTGGAACACCACAGCTCACTGTGAGGGGGGGGGATAGTGTACCGTTTACTTCCACCATCTGTTCCCTCCCCTCCAGGTAGGATTGTATCCAGCTCACTGATAAACTATCAAAACCAATTGCTTTTAGCTTGTCAATCAGAATGGTGTGATTGACAGTGTCGAAGGCCTTCTGTAGGTCCAGCATGACCATGCCGCAGTATTTGCCCGCGTCCACCTCTTGTTTGATGTGGTCGTTCAAGTAGAGAAGGCATGTGTCAGTGGAGTGGGATGTTCTGAAGCCAGATTGGAATTCGTAGATTAGATTTTTTTCCGCAAGGTACTTTTCGATCTGTTCGTATACTATTTTTTCCATGACTTTCGAGATGGATGTAAGGATAGAAACAGGGCGGTAGTTACCCGGGTCTAATTTGCTGCCCTTTTTGTGCAGGGGTGTTACTCTCGCAATTTTGAAGTCCTTGGGGACGTGTCCCTGTTTTATGGAGAGGTTTATTATGTGTGTGATGACTGGGGTGATGGCTGCTGCTGAGTCTCTGAGGAATTTGGAGGGGATGTTGTCATGGCCAGTGGTGTTATGGTTTGTAACCGACCCCAATCGCACAACACAAGACAGGTATGATGGTTTGCCAAGAAACAGATATTTATTGAACAACAGGGAAATACAGGGAAAAGGGCACTGTCCCTTTAAGGGAGAATCACAAATACAGGAATATAATATGAGGGGAAGGAAAGGTGCCTTTAAGAGGCGGGCAGGAAAAGGGAACACTAAGGGAAAGTAAGGGAACGCCTAAGGGAAGGTTAAGGGAACGCCTTGGGACAGAGGAACTAGAGACTAGGTAAACCAGGGACAAGGAGAACTAGGGAGAGAGGACTAGGGACTAGGAGAGCTAGGGAACAGGAGAAACGGGGACTAGGGGAACTAGGGACAAGGAACTAGGTGGAACTAGAAGGGGAGAACTTGGGACCAGGAACTAGGTGGAACTAGAAAGGGGAGAACTAGGGAACAGGAACTAGGTGGAACTAGAAAGGGAGAACTTGGGACCAGGAACTAGGTGGAACTAGAAAGGGGAGAACTAGGGAACAGGAACTAGGTGGAACTAGAAAGGGAGAACTTGGGACCAGGAACTAGGTGGAACTAGAAGGGGAGAACTAGGGAACAGGAACTAGGTGGAACTAGAAAGGGACTGAGGCCCGCGGAGGCGGGCTGGGGAACAGGGAGGAACTGGGAGGACTGGTGGAAATCATCTGGGCCGCTCTGCAGGACAGAGGAGAGAGTTAATGCACAAAAGGGAAAAAACAGAGCAGGTGCAGAACAGTCCAAATAACAAAGTGAACAAAGTAATAATATCTTCGTGTGACAAACACACAGGGGGAGATGTAAAGTCCAAAAATACTATTCTAAGTGAGAACCAAAAACAGAGGCATTACGCTGGGAGATGAAATGTCCAAACTAACTAACAGAGGCAATACGCTGGGAGATGAAATGTCCAAACTAACTAACAGAGGCAATACGCTGGGAGATGAAATGTCCAAACTAACTAACAGAGGCAATACGCTGGGAGAGTGACATCACAATCAAAACTCACCCAGGCGTATGCGTAAAGGTACAGGAACAGCAGCGGGAACGGGGGCAAGGACACTACGCTGAGTGAGTGACATCACAATCAAAACTCACCCAGGCGTATGCGTAAAGGTACAGGGACAGCAGCGGGAACGGGGGGCAAGGGCACTACGCTGAGTGAGTGACATCACAATCAAAACTCACCCAGGCGTATGCGTAAAGGTACAGGGACAGCAGCGGGAACGGGGGCAAGGGCACTACGCTGAGTGAGTGACATCACAATCAAAACTCACCCAGGCGTATGCGTAAAGGTAAGGGACAGCAACGGGGCGAGGGCATCGCCACCGGGTGGCTGGCTGTCCGAGCCGAGGGACAGAGTGCTGGAACAGTGGCGGTGGCGTGGGTGTCGTCCACCGGGTAGCCGACTGTCGGAGCCGAGGAACAGGGTGCTGGAACAACGGCGGTGGCGAGGATGTCGTCCACCGGGTAGCCGCTGTCGGAGCCGAGGAACAGGGTGCTGGAACAACGGCGGTGGCGAGGATGTCGTCCACCGGGTAGCCGCTGTCGGAGCCGAGGAACAGAGTGCGCGCCACACCTTGGTGTGCGCGTCGGAACAGTGGCGATGGCGAGGATGTCGTCCACCGGGTAGCCGCTGTCGGAGCCGAGGAACAGAGTGCGCGCCACACCTTGGTGTGCGCGTCGGAACAGTGGCGATGGCGAGGATGTCGTCCACCGGGTAGCCGCTGTCGGAGCCGAGGAACAGAGTGCGCGCCACACCTTGGTGTGCGCGTCGGAACAGGGAGACGCCTCGGGGTGCGTCTGCGAGGAGGAGTGTGCCAAGCACGAAGGTCTGGAAGATGCGCGTCAGTGCGCTGGTACGGAGGAGCGTGCCAAGCTCGAAGGTCTGGAAGATGCGCGTCAGTGCGCTGGTACGGAGGAGCGTGCCAAGCTCGAAGGTTCTTGGAAGATGCGCGTTGCGCGCTGGTCTGGAGAGCGTGCCAAGCTCGAGCGTCCTTGGAAGATGCGCGTTGCGCGCTGAGGACTGGAGAGCGTCTGCGCTGGTCTGGATGTGCGTCAGGACGAACAGCTGCGCGGGGGTCTGCAGTGGAACGCTGGGGTGCCTCCCGTGGAAGTACAGGGAGCGCAGACCAGTCTCCCCCACAGGCAACGGCGACAGCTGGCGAAGGCTGGAGCAAACATCTCGACGCCGGAGAATGGAACAGCATAGGCAGTCAGAGGATCTCCCGAAAGAGTCTAGATGTTTAGAGAATATGACTCGGCAAGTATACAACACGACCCCACGCCAAAACGAGGGGAAGCGCCCTGGTATTTAAAGCCCACAGGGGGACTAATTAGCCTGCCACCACAGGTGCGAGAGATAATAGAATATCAAACAGGTGTGGCCACTAAGGGTAAGGAACGAGAGGGTGGGGGCTAGAGAGAGTGAGTAGGGAATTCCTAACAGTAGGCTTAAAGAAGACAGAGAATAGGGAATTCCTAACAGTAGGCTTAAAGAAGACAGAGAAAAGGTAGTGAGCAGCGGGCAAAACCTCACAAGTGGCCTTGTTTGGTTGGAGGGCGCTCAGTTTTTTGAGTACCTCATCTGTAGTTACTATTTCCAGTTTGAAGTCGTCTTTGTGGACGCCTAGGTTCTTGTAGTATGCTACTATGTGTTCTACCCCATACTGCCCTGAGTGGGAGGGTAGTTTGTTTACCAGTGTTGTGGCTATGTTTGTGAAGAAAGTGTTTAAGTAATTGGCTACATCCAGCTTGTCTGTGATGAGCGTGTTGTCCGTCTTTATGTTTATGTTTGAGAACCTGGTTTTGAGTTTTTTACTGCAGCCTAGTTGATTGTTGAGTAATTTCCAAAGTTCACGTGGTTTATTTTTGTTTTCCTCGGTTTTGTCATTGATGACATTTTTTTTAGCAGTTTTGATCATGGAGTTTACGTCATTTCTTAGTCTGTTTCTTTCTAGTTTGAGTTCAGTCACGTGGTCTTGGAGTTCACTGCTCGTGCTTTTGGTAAGCTTTGACTGACTTTTACGAAACTCAGAGCATTTTTTGTCTCTGGCTTTCATAGCGGTCAGTATTTCAGTGTGCATCCATGGCTCAGCGCGATTTTTTACCCTGGTGGTTCTTAGGGGGGCCATGTTGTTTAGTATTGATGAAAATTTGGTTTTGAAGCCAAGCCAAGTTTCTTCAACCAGTGTACCATTGAGTTCATCTGACCAGTCCAGACTCTCCAGTTCAAGGTTAAAGGCCTCGCTAGAGTAGGTTTTGAGGTCTCTAGATGTGACTGTTTTGTGACAGCCAGCCTTTAGTTTTAGCTTTTTGCGGGTACAGAATATCATATAATGATCACTTAACCCGCATGCTATAACCCCTTTATTGGATATCTTGGACTTGTCAGAGGTCAGTATGAGGTCAATGGTAGTCTGAGTTGATTCACATATCCTTGTGGGTTGGGTGATTAGTTGGCTGAGGCCGTGCAGATCACAAAACCTATTGAAGGATTTGAAGACGGGTGCATCTTTTTGTTGCATATCCGTGTTCCAATCCCCAATAAGAATTTTTTCCGCATCCTCAGCTCCAGCTAAGCACACATCCATAGTATCATAAAAGCCAGTTTGATCTGGCGGTCTGTATATTGTGCCGACTAGAACAGATTTTGCCCTTTCAAATAAAATTTCCACCCATACGGTTTCAATTGTCTCATGATGAAGGTCAGTACGGGTAATGAATTTGGTGTCCTTATGTATGTACATACAAACACCACCTCCATACTGGTTTCTGTCATTACGGACTATAGTATAGTTCTCTATTTCTATTTCAGGGTCTTTTACAGATGGATCAAGTTTAGTTTCAGTAAAGCATATGTTAGCACAATAGCTACCAAGCTAAGCTACGTTAGCTTCTAACGGTGTATACACAATATGTACAACGACACAATGATTTACATTATTACAAATGGTAACGTGGTTGTGGCTTTTACAAATAGTGGTTAGCTTTAGAGATGGATGGCTATGATCACGGAGCAATAGTGTTGTTAGGTGAAACAGATACATTTTCATTCATCACTCGGCTAGTAGTAGCAAGGCTCTCTGCCTGCCACTAGCTGTGTGTGACTCTCAGAGCCCCCTGGTGCCCTGCACCTGACGTGACGACATCTTTTCGATTACACGTGCACGTTATGAACCATTGATTAAAATATCCACGTGTGGTGATTGTGTTGGGCAGACAAAATATTTGATAAAAACGCTAAAACTGGGTCAATTTCAATAATTTTTTTTCCTTCTTCATGAAAGTCACCGTTGGCCTAGTCCACATTGTTTATCGAGCAAAAATACAACCTGCAAGTTGGCCTTTAAACACAACATATTGCTGTCTATTACATAGATAACTTTTTATCCAGTTAACAGCTGCAGTTCTGAATCCATATGCAGTTAGTTTGATGAGCAGCAACTCATGATCTATGAGGTCAAAAGCTGCACTGAAATCCAGTAGTACAGTGCCCACCATTCACTTCCTATCAATTTGTTGTATCCAGTCATCTGTTAATTGTGTTGAAGCTGTACATGTAGAATAACCCTCCTTATATGCATGTTGGAATTCAGAATTTATGCTGTTTTCTGAGAGGTAATGCTGAATCTGTTTAAAAACAACACCTTCCATGATTTTGCTTTAAACTGGCAAGATACTAATAGGTAGACTATTTGCTCCATTAAATGGCTGTTTAGCATTTTTGGGAAGTGGAGTGACTTTAGCTATCTTCCACATTTGAGGAAAAACAACTTAGAGATAGATAAAAATAAATATGACACAGTGGCTTTGCTACAATTCTGGCTGCCAGCTGGAGCAGTTTACCATCTAAGTTATCATGGCCACAAGGTTTATCACTGTATGGACAAGAGAAGCTTTTCGATTTGCTCTGGATTTATATCCATAAAATCTAATAAAAAAATAATTATGAATAATATTCTGCCAAATTATTGATCCAGACAGCTTACCAGCCACTGGCAACATTTGATTCCTTATCATCTCCACCTTATCAATAAAATAA
Organism: Notolepis coatsorum; assembly: GCF_963971535.1. NCBI lineage: Eukaryota > Metazoa > Chordata > Actinopteri > Aulopiformes > Paralepididae > Notolepis > Notolepis coatsorum. The sequence continues at coordinate 29,554,214 of NC_140176.1, read as the reverse complement.
TCATAAAACAGTATTCGTTTTATTCTTTCCCATGACCTCATTTAAGGTTCTCCATTTGCGTTTGCATTTGAGTAATGTTTCCTGTAGTCTAAGTTCGTCTTGCAGGCTATTCCTTGCAGATGGAGCAGAAAACCCCAAAAGCCTTCTTTCCAAGATCAGAATAAAATTGTGGGACCATCATTGGTCACAAATGGTCCTGTGATTGTATACATCCCATAATAACTTTGATCTGGAATCAGAAGGCAAGGAGGAAGTTTACCTAAAATGGTTTTGTAGATAAAAACATACCAATGGCTAAGCCGACGTGTTGACAAAGAAGGCCAGTAAGTACGACTATGCTAGTAAGTCATACTGCATACTGGCCAGTGGCCAGTGGTATAACTAGTAAGAGTAGATAATGGATATATATATAGTATCTACAAATATGTAAACAGGAATATGCAGGTATATTCAGACATATACATGTACATATATATGTACATACAGTATTATTGTACATGATTGCCCCTCACTATAATGGGAGGCAGAATTAGACTTGACTGCTACATGGAACCTCTGACCCAAAACCCTTTAGAAATTGGTATTTCAAGACGGCTTGTGTCAAGTTTTAGCACCTTTTCTGGGGTGCACTGCTATATAAGTACTGTACTTATGTAACGGATGGTACCGCGAAGCCCAGTCACGAAGAACTTCCGACGTTGAGAAGTGGCTGAGGCACGGTAGCGGTACCAGGAAGTGAAACTCACTCCCCAGAGGCATCCAAACTGAGCGCTTAGGGAGGAGTTCCTCTCTTGGCGCAGCGGTTTGTGTTGCTTCCCCCCGTGCGGACACGCGCCCGGGGTTCGACTCCCACCCACTCAAGGCGCGGTCGAAGTTTCGTGGCAGGTACTAGGTTGTACCTGTTACACTTACTGGTACTGTAAGCAGACAGCAGGTTGTATGGGGGTTATGTGCCTGTCATTACAGGGTATGTCCACCAGTGGGCAGTGCAGGCTAAAGCAAAAACCTTATTATGTTGAGTTTCCCCACGGTGAAATGCGTGGCAAATTGTGGTCACGGATCACTCACTCACTCACTCACTCACTCACCGGCAGAGACGTTTTGTCGGATGCATGTGCACTGTGCTTGCAGGTAGCCACAGTCTGAATGATTCTGTGATTATGTCGAAATATGTATACTTGTATACTTATTATTATTTACAATACATATTAAGAAAAGAACACTTGATTTGACTTGATTTACATCTTTTACATTTGCGTCGTCAGACCTCCCACTTGAAGAGGTTTGGAGGATGTTGATGTCAGTGTCCTTTTGGATGCGTTTCGATCGACACATATTACTGTGTATAGAGATAGAAACATGACAGAATGAGACTCAGACAACCAATAAACATTTGTTAGTTTGTGCAAATCTTACACAGTGCATCTTCAAGTACAATTTTGATGTGCTTGTACTTTACTTGTCTGTTTGCAGGTGATTTTATACTAGTTCAAAACATCCTTTACTCATTATATAACACAGGTAATAATTAGGCTACTTTAAATCAAAGGGTTTTACATTCAAAATATGTAATCAATTCATATAGTTTTAGTTTATTTGTTTGTACAATTAAATGTATAGATTTGGTCATTAAAAAGAGACAGAATATCACAAATACATGCCAAATAAAATACATGAAAGAATAATCAAACATTAAAGGTGCTTGTGGGGACTTATCCTTAATGGTATTATAATATATATGTAAAATATATATAATATTATTATTATTATTATTATTATGGTAATATTATATGACAGATTACTTTATCTGTGTTGTTGAGATGAGACAAGAAGGGAATAAAGGAGATGTACAAAAAAAATTAAATAAAATTATATACATACACACAACAGGAAATTCTACATCTGATTATAGAACTGTATAAACTGTATGTGTATACTGTTGATATTATAAATGGAACATGATACATTTGAACCATCACCATCACCTCACCAGGGTAGGTTAGCTTCACCTAGAGGTTAATGTAGCTTCACCTATAAAGGTTAATGCCATATGTTAATGACCACTGACAATTACCAGGTGACTGGTTGGTCGGTTTATACTGAATTAAACAATAGTGTGAATGAATGAATGAATGAATGAAAACTTTATTTAACAGATTGCAGAATGGGTACAATACAGTACGGCTCAATACATACAATTGTTAAGGGGATGCAGACCTGAGAAAGACGTTTGTCTTGTTTCCATCAGGGTCCCCCATTTTCAATTCATATAGGTAACCAAACCGTTCATGTTTTTGCTGGAGACCCCGGGCCCGGAGACCCCCGGAAACCTGAAACGACCTCAGCATCCTTGGGCCGCCCCTTGGGAACCACTGCGTGAGCGAATTGCGTCTCTTGCTCAGCATCTGAGTGGCGCCCCACTCCCCCCACCTTGTTGCCGCAGGATGAGAGGCCTCCTCCACCAGAGGGGGGGCAGGATAGTGTACGTTGACTGTATTTGGAGCTGCTTGGGTCGCAGACCGCGAGGGGAGGGGTGTCTAGAGAACGCGCTCCGCCAAAACACCAGTGCGTCTTCACGGGGAACCCGCGCCAAGATGGGTTCTACACGCATAACGCAGAGGATGATGTGGATAATATGGATTTTCTTTTTGACAGGAATAACTGGAGTTTGTGGTAAGTTATATGTGTTTGTTTGTTTGTTTTCGTTTTTCTTTCATTCCATATATTTCGTATCATATTTGTGTGGTGCAACAAGTGTCCAGGACTCCAGGTTACTTGGATATTCAAGTCTGCAGGACCAGAGCGCGGAGGACGAACTGGATGATTTTAGGATCTAGATTCGATTCGATTCGATTAGTGTAGATTCAAATGTATTGGCATCATGCAGCACAAGTACAGTACAACGAAAAGAAGTTTGGCATCCAACCATGAGTGCAAATGAAAGTGCAATAGTAATATACAATGTACAGTAATTAAACTGGGTATAAAATATATAAAGTTAAAAAGACACTATATATGATAGTAAGTCATAGCCTACTGGCCAGCAGCGTAACTATAAGAGTAGGTAAAATATAAGTACAGATATATATATATATATATATATATATATATATATATATATATATATATATATATATATATATATATATATATATATATATAGTTAAATCAAATTTATTTATAAGGCCCGACAACACGCGTTAATGTCCCCATGGGCCGGACACGTCTTCTTTAAACAAGTCAAGAAGAAACATAACAATAAGTCAAGAACAAAACAAGAACACCATAAGGTCCAACAAATTTTAAATAAATGCAAATAAATAAATGAATGCAAGCACTCCCAGACATACCCCACGCGAAGGTAAGGAAAAACTCACTAAAACCTAACAATAGGGAAAAAATGCTCCACAGGCAGTGTGGAGGGGGGATCTCCCTTCTTAAGGCCTCTGCATGCTACAGAAACTTCAAAGCAACTGCAACACAACATCGACAAAGCAACGGTGTTTTAGACACTCTGCCTTTATGCTTCTGCAACATCGACGCGCAAAGTTAGTTTAACTAAAGTTAGTTTAGGTTCGTGTTAACTTTAGATAATGTACAAAATAAACGTATTTCCGGTGATTTTAGACGTCGCTCTTTTATTTTGAAAACCCCCGACCGGAAGTGTTATAGTGTCTGTTGCTAGCAGCTTAACTTTCTGTGCTTTTCGAGCTAACGTTACCGTAACATCATTAGTTTCCAATGGAGAGGACCTCGGCTCACATGCAGCTCAAACTACCTATTGGAATAAATTAATTGATTGATGTTTAACTTGTCCCTGTGTGTGTCCAGTCATTTCGACTAGCAAACGTTGTATTTAACGTTACCTCAGGACGGATACCATTGTATTTACTTGGTTAGCTATGTAGCTAATGTGGATAGCATTTTGAATAGACCCAATGCTAGCTGGCTGGCTACAGCTTTATTTACTAAATTATGGAGGCTTTTTAATCGTCAAGGTAAGAGAGGATTTGTCATGATCAACTGAAGGCGTATGCTATGGAACAATATGTGCTTGGGTTTTCAGAAAAAGGCGAGCTATGTGACGCTGATTATTTAGCGTCAACGCTGGCTTCAACAATGGAGGATATTATTCTCTGCGGGACTAATATTATTCTATGACAGCCCCGCCCCCATTCGCTAACCAACCAATCACTGCTACGCAATATCAACGCAACGGTTGTTCAGATTAGATTCTGGGGACATGTACGCAACGTCCAAGGAACACAGTCTACAAGACCCTCTAAAACAACCGCGCTGAAATCGCGCCGATGTTGTGTTGCAGTTGCTCTGAAGTTTCTGTAGCATGCAGAGGCCTTTAGATGTCGGTGATAGTAGTGTTGCAGACTAACAGTTGGTAAGCATGCACTCATGTGTGTAGTGAAACAATAGCAACTGAACATTTTGAAAAATTTAAGATAGAGCTGATAGCGATAGCAACTGAACATTTTGAGAGATTAAAGATAGAGCTGATAGCGAATCTATTTGAGGCACAGGGGCGACGCAAAGAGGGTCGCATCCTCCCCGTCTTAATCACGGGACGTTCAACACTCCGGTCATCGATCCGAGACAGCCGGAGACAGGGAGATGGGGGGCGGCGCAGAGAGGGTCACAACCTCCCCGACATCATCGTGAGACGTCCAGCACTCCGGTCACCACTACAAGACCGCCGGAGACAGGGAGACAGGAGGGCATGCAGAGAGGGTCGCATCCTCCCGGCCTTCATCGCGGGACGTCCTACACTCCGGTCAACACTCCGGGACAGAAACTCACAGGGAGACAGGGAGACGGGACAGGCGTTAGACAGCTCGCGTGATTGTAGTGGGCGGACATAGCAATAGATACAAGTGGTAAGCATATGTGTGAATAGAGTAGATATATGAAGTAAGCATATTATGTGAATAGAATAGAAGTACTTAACCCAGCAATGAAACCATGTTGACAGACCACAGACAGAAGACTGTAAGGAGCTGATCCGTGGCCTCGGTGGTGCACGTAGAGCAGTCTCTGCAATCTTGGCCAAGACCCAGAGACATCCATCACCTTGGACAGCAGGCACTCAGAGAGATGGGGGGGGGCAGAGGTTAGAGAGTTCCCATGTTTGTAGTTGTTTGGAGTCAGATGAGGACCATTCTATCATTCTGCTTTCTTCCCTCCATTTAACAGGCCTATATGCACTGTAATTAACCCAATGTATTGACTTAAGTTACGACATAGTGCTGCGGAAAAGCAGAGATGGGAGAAAATAGACATCCTAACTAAACTAGACAGATTAATCTAAAGGTCAGTCCCCGACCAGGTGAGATCAGGGTAGGTTAAAAGAGAGAGAGAAAAGATGGGTCTTAAGCAGGGATTTAAAAGCTTCAACAGAGCCCTGACGACGGCAAGTAATTTGTTCCACAGGTAGGGAGCGCGGTAGACAAAGGCTCTGTGGCCGGCGGATTTCTTTTTAACCCTAGGAATCGATAGAAGCCCCGCATTTTGTGAGCGCAAAGCACGAGCGGGCGAGTATCGGGAGATGAGATCGGATAGATAGAGCGGTGCAAGCCCATTAAACATTTTGTAGGTGAGGAGTAGCACTTTAAAGTCAGATCAGGCTTGAATAGGAAGCCAGTGTAGGGCGGACAAAACTGGTGTGATGTGATAACATTTTCTAGTTATAGTTAGTATCCGTGCAGCCGCATTTTGCACGAGTTGAAGATTTTTTTATGCTTGAATTAGGTAGGCCTGAAAAAAGTGCATTACAGTAGTCCAGACGTGATGAGACAAAAGCATGAATCAGGGTTTCAGCATCAGCCAGAGTTAAAATGGGGCGAATTTTTGCGATATTACCAAGATGGAAGAAGGCAATTTTGGTGAAATTTTTTATATGTGCATTAAATGAGAGGGAGGAATCAAAAATGACTCAGAGGTTTTTTATGGTGGAGCTCTGGGATACATGACAAGTATCAAAGTTGAGGGAGATGTCCTGAAACAGGCCTCTGTGGTTTGGGGGGCCAACAATTAACATCTCAGTTTTATCTGCATTAAGGAGTAGAAAGTTTTGCGACATCCACTTTTTGACGGCAAGCAAGCAGGCCTCAAGGTTTTGTAATTGGGAGGAATCATTTGGCTTAATAGGTAAATATAATTGGGTGTCATCAGCGTAAAAGTGAAAGTTTATGCCAAATTTGCGTATGATATTGCCGAGGGGTAGCATGTAAATCGAAAATAGCAAAGGGCCCAGGACAGAGCCTTGTGGGACACCACATTGCACTGGGAGGGTCTCAGATGTTAAATCATTATAAACCACGCAGTGTGTTCTATCAGTTAAATAAGATTTAAACCAAGCTAGTGCGTGACCCCGAATGCCAACATGATTCTCAAGCCGACCTAGAAGAATCTATAGTATCTATAGATATGTTAATATGATTATATGCTGATATGTACAGACAGATGTGGATATATATATGTGGTATATATATAATATATATATATATATATATATATATATATATATATATATATATATATATATATATATATATATATATATATATATATACCACATATATATAGCACTGTTGTATTATGTTATCATACAGAGTTATATATAGACTATAGTATGAGGTAGGTTATGATTATTATGATTACAGTGTAGCACAGTTGTATAGACAGTGAAAGCAGTAGGTATTGAGTAGGCAACAGAGGTCATAGTTGTACAGTAGGGTAAATATGGGTAAGTATGGGTAAATATGGGTAAATAGGGGTAAATATGGGTAAGTATGGGTAAGTATGGGTAAATATGGGTAATATTGGTAAACATGGGTAATCTAGAGGCTTGTTGGGTTGTCGTCAGATTGCGTGCCACTCGTGAGGTAAAGTAACCTATTGGCTTGTTTTAGAGAATGTGATCCTATTAGTACGACTTAATGAGCTGTCGTAAGCAGTCTTGTTTTGGTTAAATTAGCCCACTGACACCTACTGACTGCCAAGGCTGAATTGGTTTAAGGCTGTGTGGTTTGGCTGCTTGACCACATGTCGTTACTCCCTGTTTTGATCCCTGGTCACGCCCAGGGGACCAAGTACAAGTTAAAAAAAAAACAAGGCTAGTTTTCTTTTAGAATGATACCTCCTGTTTTTACTGTGCACTGTGTTTCTATCGTGGTGTTTCTTTTTACAGTGGTGTTATTTTAATTGATTCATTGTCTTGTTTGTCTGTTTATGAGAAAGCACCCTGGTTTGTCTGTACAAGAGAGCACCCTGGTTTGTCTGTATGAGAGAGCACCCTGGTTTGTCTGTATGAGAGAGCACCCTGGTTTGTCTGTATGAGAGAGCACCCTGGTTTGTCTGTATGAGAGAGCACTCTGGTTTGTCTATATGAGAGAGCACCCTGGTTTGTCTGTATGTGTGAGAGAGCACCCTGGTTTGTCTGTCTATATGAGAGAGCACCCTGGTTTGTCTGTATGAGAGAGCACCCTGGTTTGTCTATATGAGAGAGCACCCTGGTTTGTCTGTATGTGTGAGAGAGCACCCTGGTTTGTCTGTCTATATGAGAGAGCACCCTGGTTTGTCTGTGTGAGAGAGCACCCTGGGTTGTCTGGACTGTATGTGTGAGAGAGCACCCTGGTTTGTCTGTATGAGAGAGCACCCTGGTGTGTCTGTCTATATGAGAGAGCACCCTGGTTTGTCTGTGTAAGAGAGCACCCTGGTTTGTCTGTATGTGTGATAGAGCACCCTGGTTTGGCTTCATGAGAGAGAGCATCCTGGTTCGAGGTGCATCTGTGCATCGGTAACAGGCTGTAATAGAAGGGGCACTAAAAGGGTTTGCACGTTGAGAGGATAGACTTCAAATAACAAAGTCAACTTTGTCATTCTGTGAGGTTTTGTCCGCTGCTCACCAACTTTCTCTGTCTTCTTTAAGCCTACTGTTAGGAATTCCCTACTCACTCTCTCTAGCCCCCACCCTCTCGTTCTTTACTCTCAGTGGCCACACCTGTTCGATTATCAATTACCTCTCGCACCTGTGGTGGCAGGCTAATTAGTTCCCCTGTGGGCTTTAAATACCAGGGCGCTTCCCCTCGTTTCGTTGTGGGGTCGTGTTGTATTCATGCTGAGTCATATTCTCTAACATCTAGACTCTTTCGGGAGATCCTCTGGTCTACCAATGCTGTATATGGATTTCTCCAGCCTTGAGATGTTTTGCTCCAGCCTTCGTCTGCTGTCGCCGTAGCCTGTGGAGGAGACTGTTCTGCGCTCCCTGTAACTTCCACGGGAGGCACCCCAGCGTTCCACTGCAGACCCCAGCGCAGCAGTTCGTCCTGACGCACATCTAGACCAACGCGCATCTTCCGGACCCTCGGGCTTGGCACGCTCTCCAGTCACCAGCGCGCAACGCGCATCTGCAAGGGCTTGGCACGCTCTCCAGTCACCAGCGCGCAACGCGCATCTTCAAGGGCTTGGCACGCTCTCCAGTCTCCAGCGCGCAACGCGCATCTTCAAGGGCTTGGCACGCTCTCCAGTCTCCAGCGCGCAACGCGCATCTTCAAGGGCTTGGCACGCTCTCCTGTCTCCAGCGCGCAACGCGCATCTTCCAAGGATCCTCGTGCTTGGCACACTCCTCCTCGCAGACGCACCCCGAGGCGTCTCTCGGTTCCGACGCGCACACCAAGGTGTGGCGCGCACTCTGTTCCTCGGCTCCGACAGCGGCTACCCGGTGGACGACACCCTCGCCACCGCCACTGTTCCGACGCGCACACCAAGGTGTGGCGCGCACTCTGTTCCTCGGCTCCGACAGCGGCTACCCGGTGGACGACACCCTCGCCACCGCCACTGTTCCGACGCGCACACCAAGGTGTGGCGCGCACTCTGTTCCTCGGCTCCGACAGCGGCTACCCGGTGGACGACACCCTCGCCACCGCCACTGTTCCGACGCGCACACCAAGGTGTGGCGCGCACTCTGTTCCTCGGCTCCGACAGCGGCTACCCGGTGGACGACACCCTCGCCACCGCCACTGTTCCAGCACTCTGTTCCTCGGCTCCGACAGCGGCTACCCGGTGGACGACACCCTCGCCACCGCCACTGTTCCAGCACTCTGTTCCTCGGCTCCGACAGTCGGCTACCCGGTGGACGACACCCTCGCCACCGCCACTGTTCCGACGCGCACACCAAGGTGTGGCGCGCACTCTGTTCCTCGGCTCCGACAGCGGCTACCCGGTGGACGACACCCTCGCCACCGCCACTGTTCCAGCACTCTGTTCCTCGGCTCCGACAGTCGGCTACCCGGTGGACGACACCCTCGCCACCGCCACTGTTCCAGCACTCTGTCCCTCGGCTCGGACAGCCAGCCACCCGGTGGCGTTGCCCTCGCCCCGCTGCTGTCCCTGTACCATTACGCATACGCCTGGGTGAGTTTTGATTGTGATGTCACTCACCCAGCGTAGTGCCCTTGCCCCCGTTCCCGCTGCTGTCCCTGTACCTTTACGCATACGCCTGGGTGAGTTTTGATTGTGATGTCACTCACTCAGCGTAATGCTTTTTGCCCCCGTACCCGCTGCTGTCCCTGTACCTTTACGCATACGCCTGGGTGAGTTTTGATTGTGATGTCACTCACTCAGCGTAATGCCTCTTGCCCCCGTTCCCGCTGCTGTCCCTGTACCTTTACGCATACGCCTGGGTGAGTTTTGATTGTGATGTCACTCACTCAGCGTAATGCCCCTTGCCCTCGTCCCGCTGCTGTTCCTGTACCATTACGCATACGCCTGGGTGAGTTTTGATTGTGATGTCACTCACCCAGCGTATTGCCTCCTTTAGTTCTCACTTAGTTATTAGTTTGGACATTTCATCTCCCACTCTGTTTTGTTCTCTCGTGGATATTATTTTGGACATTTCATCTCCCACTGTGTGTTTGTTCACACGAAGATAGTATTTACTTTGTTACTTTGTTATTTGGACTGTTCTGCATCTGCTCTGTTTGTTCCCTTTGAATATTAACCCTTTCCTCTGTTCTGCAGAGCGGCCCAGATGTTTTCCCACCAGTCCCCAGTTCCTCCCTGTCCCCAGCCCGCCTCCGCGGGTCTCTGTCCCCAGTTCCTCCCTGTTCCCCAGCCCGCCTCCGCGGGCCTCAGTCCCCTCTGTCCCTAGTTCTCCTAGTCCCTAGTCCTCTATCCCTAGTTCTCCTAGTCCCTAGTCCTCTATCCCTAGTTCTCCTAGTCCCTAGTCCTCTATCCCTAGTTCTCCTAGTCCCCAGTTCTCCTGTTCCCTAGCTCTCCTTGTCCCGACTTCTCCTAGTCTCTTGTTCCCCTGTCCCTAGGCGTTTCCCTTAACCTTCCCTTAGGCGTTCCCTTACTTTCCCATAGTGTTCCCTTTTCTGCCCGCCTCTTAAAGGCACTTTACCTTCCCCTCTTGTGTTATTCCAGTGTTTTGTGTTTTCTCCCTTAAAGGGACAGTGCCCTTTTTTCCCTGTTCTCAATAAATATCTGTTTCTTGGCAAACCACCATACCTGTCTTGTGTTGTGCGATTGGGGTCGGTTACAAACCATAACAGTACGACCCCACCAAATCGACGACCCCAGCCAGCACAGACGGTGTATGTTGAGTTTGCCTTTTTTTTTCTTGTTCCCTCTAGTTCCCCTCTAGCTCCCCTGTTTGCTCCCCTGTTAGCCCAGTTTAGCTCCCCTGTTAGCCTGTTAGCTCCCCTGTTAGCCCTGTTTAGCTCCCCTCTTAGCCCTGTTTGACCCCCCTGCAGCTTGTTAGGCCTCTACTACCAGCATGGCCCTGTCTGCTAGCTTTGCCTCGGCGGCTAGCACAGCCTCTATGTTAATGTAGCAGTACAGCTAGCATAGGCCCTGTAGCTATCAGTGCCCTGGCAGCTACCCTTTCCCTCTGCTAGCCTGGCTCCGGCAGCTTGCGCAGCCTCTATGTTGATGTAGCAGTACAGCTAGCATAGGCCCTGTAGCTATCAGTGCCCTGGCAGCTAACCTTCCCTCTGCTAGCCCTTTCCCGGTGCTACCATGGTTACCCCTTTGCTACCCTGCTTGCCCCTCAGTTCCTCTAGACCAGTTGCTCTAGACCAGTTCTCTAGACCCAGTTCCTCTAGACCAGTTCTCTAGACCCAGTCCCTCTAGACCCAGTCCCTCTAGACCAGTTCCTCTAGACCAGTTCCCCCGGTTGCCCCTCTGCTACCCTAGTTACCCCTCGGCGACCCTGTTTCTTTTGCTAGCCCCACTCTTGTGGTGGCTTCCCCTGCTGGCTTGGCCAGTACCTTTTGTTTTTGTCTTGTTTTGCCCCCTGCCACTCTGTCTGTATTTGTTTTGGGTCGCCAGGTGGCTCCCGTTGAGGGGGGGGTACTGTGAGGTTTTGTCCGCTGCTCACCAACTTTCTCTGTCTTCTTTAAGCCTACTGTTAGGAATTCCCTACTCACTCTCTCTAGCCCCCACCCTCTCGTTCTTTACTCTCAGTGGCCACACCTGTTCGATTATCAATTACCTCTCGCACCTGTGGTGGCAGGCTAATTAGTTCCCCTGTGGGCTTTAAATACCAGGGCGCTTCCCCTCGTTTCGTTGTGGGGTCGTGTTGTATTCATGCTGAGTCATATTCTCTAACATCTAGACTCTTTCGGGAGATCCTCTGGTCTACCAATGCTGTATATGGATTTCTCCAGCCTTGAGATGTTTTGCTCCAGCCTTCGTCTGCTGTCGCCGTAGCCTGTGGAGGAGACTGTTCTGCGCTCCCTGTAACTTCCACGGGAGGCACCCCAGCGTTCCACTGCAGACCCCAGCGCAGCAGTTCGTCCTGACGCACATCTAGACCAACGCGCATCTTCCGGACCCTCGGGCTTGGCACGCTCTCCAGTCACCAGCGCGCAACGCGCATCTGCAAGGGCTTGGCACGCTCTCCAGTCACCAGCGCGCAACGCGCATCTTCAAGGGCTTGGCACGCTCTCCAGTCTCCAGCGCGCAACGCGCATCTTCAAGGGCTTGGCACGCTCTCCAGTCTCCAGCGCGCAACGCGCATCTTCAAGGGCTTGGCACGCTCTCCTGTCTCCAGCGCGCAACGCGCATCTTCCAAGGATCCTCGTGCTTGGCACACTCCTCCTCGCAGACGCACCCCGAGGCGTCTCTCGGTTCCGACGCGCACACCAAGGTGTGGCGCGCACTCTGTTCCTCGGCTCCGACAGCGGCTACCCGGTGGACGACACCCTCGCCACCGCCACTGTTCCGACGCGCACACCAAGGTGTGGCGCGCACTCTGTTCCTCGGCTCCGACAGCGGCTACCCGGTGGACGACACCCTCGCCACCGCCACTGTTCCGACGCGCACACCAAGGTGTGGCGCGCACTCTGTTCCTCGGCTCCGACAGCGGCTACCCGGTGGACGACACCCTCGCCACCGCCACTGTTCCGACGCGCACACCAAGGTGTGGCGCGCACTCTGTTCCTCGGCTCCGACAGCGGCTACCCGGTGGACGACACCCTCGCCACCGCCACTGTTCCAGCACTCTGTTCCTCGGCTCCGACAGCGGCTACCCGGTGGACGACACCCTCGCCACCGCCACTGTTCCAGCACTCTGTTCCTCGGCTCCGACAGTCGGCTACCCGGTGGACGACACCCTCGCCACCGCCACTGTTCCGACGCGCACACCAAGGTGTGGCGCGCACTCTGTTCCTCGGCTCCGACAGCGGCTACCCGGTGGACGACACCCTCGCCACCGCCACTGTTCCAGCACTCTGTTCCTCGGCTCCGACAGTCGGCTACCCGGTGGACGACACCCTCGCCACCGCCACTGTTCCAGCACTCTGTCCCTCGGCTCGGACAGCCAGCCACCCGGTGGCGTTGCCCTCGCCCCGCTGCTGTCCCTGTACCATTACGCATACGCCTGGGTGAGTTTTGATTGTGATGTCACTCACCCAGCGTAGTGCCCTTGCCCCCGTTCCCGCTGCTGTCCCTGTACCTTTACGCATACGCCTGGGTGAGTTTTGATTGTGATGTCACTCACTCAGCGTAATGCTTTTTGCCCCCGTACCCGCTGCTGTCCCTGTACCTTTACGCATACGCCTGGGTGAGTTTTGATTGTGATGTCACTCACTCAGCGTAATGCCTCTTGCCCCCGTTCCCGCTGCTGTCCCTGTACCTTTACGCATACGCCTGGGTGAGTTTTGATTGTGATGTCACTCACTCAGCGTAATGCCCCTTGCCCTCGTCCCGCTGCTGTTCCTGTACCATTACGCATACGCCTGGGTGAGTTTTGATTGTGATGTCACTCACCCAGCGTATTGCCTCCTTTAGTTCTCACTTAGTTATTAGTTTGGACATTTCATCTCCCACTCTGTTTTGTTCTCTCGTGGATATTATTTTGGACATTTCATCTCCCACTGTGTGTTTGTTCACACGAAGATAGTATTTACTTTGTTACTTTGTTATTTGGACTGTTCTGCATCTGCTCTGTTTGTTCCCTTTGAATATTAACCCTTTCCTCTGTTCTGCAGAGCGGCCCAGATGTTTTCCCACCAGTCCCCAGTTCCTCCCTGTCCCCAGCCCGCCTCCGCGGGTCTCTGTCCCCAGTTCCTCCCTGTTCCCCAGCCCGCCTCCGCGGGCCTCAGTCCCCTCTGTCCCTAGTTCTCCTAGTCCCTAGTCCTCTATCCCTAGTTCTCCTAGTCCCTAGTCCTCTATCCCTAGTTCTCCTAGTCCCTAGTCCTCTATCCCTAGTTCTCCTAGTCCCCAGTTCTCCTGTTCCCTAGCTCTCCTTGTCCCGACTTCTCCTAGTCTCTTGTTCCCCTGTCCCTAGGCGTTTCCCTTAACCTTCCCTTAGGCGTTCCCTTACTTTCCCATAGTGTTCCCTTTTCTGCCCGCCTCTTAAAGGCACTTTACCTTCCCCTCTTGTGTTATTCCAGTGTTTTGTGTTTTCTCCCTTAAAGGGACAGTGCCCTTTTTTCCCTGTTCTCAATAAATATCTGTTTCTTGGCAAACCACCATACCTGTCTTGTGTTGTGCGATTGGGGTCGGTTACAAACCATAACACATTCATAGTGTCCAAGCTATATTCATTTAAATGTTCCTTGCGTTTCATTTATTTCCACCGCCTCCGTAACTCGCATGTCTGCGTTTGGTTTCAAAGTGAATTCTGTGTATTCAGTGAACTTCAAGCAGCTTGTTGATAAATGAACTTGTGTTCTGGCTCCAGGTTCCAACGTCTGCACCACCAGAGGCGCCAGCACCTGTAAGCAGTGTCTGGCGGTTCACCCGAGCTGCGCCTGGTGCTTCCAAGAGGTGAGCTCCGCTCCTAGTGTTCATTTAATTTAAAGGTGCTGTAAGAGGTGCATTTAGTTAAAATAAGTGATCTATGTGTTGACATAAGTGGTCTGTCTATAGCTCTACATTCCAACAGCCATCACTGATATAGAGTGTCTGGTCAGTAACATGGGTGAGGGTCTCCCAGTCCCTCCGCTCTGCAGTAAACAGAAAATAAATGTCCTGGTATCCTGTTCCCACTTTATTCAATCAGGAGAGAGAACTCCAGACTGCAAAAACTGTGACAGAAATAAGAAAAAATAAATAAAAATTCAGCAAAAAGAAAACATGTTACAGACAAGACACTCTACATCAGTGATGGCTGTCAGAATGTAGAGCTATTTCACACTTATTTTAAGAAGAAAATACCACTTTTTTGATAAATTATATTTATATAAGTTATATAAACTGCTGTTACCATTTACCATTTATAAATATAGGCAATACAATTGGATCTGAATATAAAAATAAGAGAAAAATAAACAGTGTAAACAAAGGTGCAGATGAGGGTCTGACATTTTGAGAAAGGTCTGCCCCATGATACATCCCTCTGCATCTAACCTTGTATTATAGCTTTTTATTTCGTTACCTTAACTACTGCAATATAGTCTGGGCTGCAACATATCCAATATTCCCCACTAACAATTAACTAAATACCATTCAAACATGCTCATTCATATACAAGTTCATTAACAATAGGCAAGATCTTCCTGATACCTTCCATAGTTTCTTCATCTTTTCATCAGAAATTCACTCATATCCAACAAACCATAGTAATAAACTCCACTTACCTTTCTGTCGGACATCTAGCCATCAATACAACATTAGCTTTAGAGGTCCTAAACTCTGGAACACTCGAAGTTCATCATTGAGGTCAACAACCTCCTTATCTATATTTAAAAAACAATTAAAATCTAATTTAATTTCATCATAAATCATCAACACATTAAGTTACTCCTGTGCATCAGTGTTACATCTACTGTATGGCTGCTTGTTCATTTTCTTCATTATAAACTGTTATGTTATTCTCCACTCCTTTGCCTTCTTGTACTTAGAGAAAAAAGAAATTATTCTTGTTATTGACTCGTGTCAATCTTCCATGTTTTCGCTATAGTGTCTTATGTCTCTGATCTTGTTTTGAGTTTATTTTGTATGTTTACATGTATTTCGTTCATATATGTTTATGGACAATCGGATGGGAGTGGAACTTTGTACAAGCCCTTTGGGCTTCGTTCCCTCCTAGCACTGTTTTTTTTTTAAATAATGTGCTAAATAAATAAACAAAACTAAAACTAAACTATGCCCTATCGGTTAAATTATATGTTACAATAAATATAGGCAATGCAAAAAAAAAAAATTTGATCAAAGGCAATACAACATTTGAATGAATGAATGAATGAATGAATGAATGATTTTATTTCGGTCTTCTTTTACAAAGCAATGTACAGTAGTAGAAAATGTATAAAAGAAAGAAAATGACCGAAAAGGTGTAGGCTGAAGCCGAGGCTTATAATTGCCTACCATTTTTACATTACATTATATATATAAAAAAAAACATAATTCAATACATTATTTTGCAAAAACAAAAGGTTACAAAAGTGTCATAGTTTTATATACAAAACGTATACACATTTATCTATTTTTTTTTTATAATATATATATATTTTTTGTCACGATTTTAATCTGAATCTGAATATATACTATGAGTAAAAGTAAACAGTGTAAGTGTACACCTAACCAAGTCCAACTATCTGAGCAGAGATGATTCAACCAAACAGGTGAACGATAAAGCAGGTGTTTTTGGTAACAGAACTGACCGACTGTGTCAAGTTTCATAACCAGTAAGCAATAATTAAAGGATAACTGGTGTCATGAGGTCTGGCTAACTGTAATCTAGAGATACCGAAGCTTAAATGACATCACGATGATGATAGCTTGTTCTGTGTTCAACACAGAGGGACGTTGTACCTCTCTCCCTGTAGGTGAGACAAGCCTCTCGTATCCAGAGACATGGTGCCTGGTACCATTCTGAATCACGCCCTCCTGCTGGGGAATTCCTTTTATATTTATTTACATGATGTTCTTGTTGAAATGTTCCACTACATCGTAGCTCCAGAATGAACTCAGTGTGTTGCCTTGCCTTCAGTCCAGGGTTCCTACTGCAGGTGATATTTAATACAATAGCTTCATAATATTCATTACCCAGTGGTATTTACAGAAAAGTTGGAAAGGAAATCAACAGATGTTTGAAAAAGAAAGTGTTGTTGTTCACACGGTCTCATTGGATCAGTACTCGGTATTGGATGAGTAGGATCAGTACTCAGTATTGGATGAATTGGATCAGTAACTGCAGTATTGGATGAGTTGGATCAGTACTCGGTATTGGATGAGTTGGATCAGTACTTGGTATTGGATGAGTTGGATCAGTACTCGGTATTGGATGAGTAGGATCAGTACTCAGTATTGGATGAGTTGGATCAGTAACTGCAGTAGTGGATCAGTTGGATCAGTACTCAGTATTGGATGAGTAGGATCAGTACTCAGTATTGGATGAGTTGGATCAGTAACTGCAGTATTGGATGAGTAGAATCAGTACTCAGTATTGGATGAGTTGGATCAGTAACTGCAGTGACACCTCCCTCTCTTGTCCCAGGACTTTGGGCTCAGTGTGGCCGGCTCGTCCCGCTGCGACCTGAAGCGTAACCTGGTGGCCGCAGGATGCGCTCCGTCGTCTCTGGAGTTCCCCGTCAGCAAGCTGCAGGTGAAGGAGGACCGGCCCCTCAGCAGCAAGGCAGCAGACGGCGGGGGAGAGGTCACCCAGATCCAGCCCCAGAAGCTCCAGATTACACTCAGACCAGGTGAGAGAATCCACACATCACTCAGACCAGGTGAGAGAGTCCACATCACACCGAGACCAGGTGAGAGAGTCCACATCACACTCAGACCAGGTGAGAGAGTCCACATCACACTCAGACCAGGTGAGAGAGTCCACATCACACTCAGACCAGGTGAGAGAGTCCACATCACACTCAGACCAGGTGAGAGAGTCCACATCACACTCAGACCAGGTGAGAGAGTCCACATCACACTCAGACCAGGTGAGAGAGTCCACATCACACTCAGACCAGGTGAGAGAGTCCACATCACACTCAGACCAGGTGAGAGAGTCCAAATCACACTCAACAACAAGGTATTTGCTAAAAAATCTATCAAAACAATGTTTTTTTTTCTTCTTTTTTTAATTCCCAATCCCCTTCCTGGTCGTTGCGCACTCTACCCCCTACCGTCGGTCCGGGAGGGCGGAGACTATGACATGCTTCCTCCGACACATGTGTACCCAGCCCACCGCTTCTTTTCACCTGGCAGCGCGGACTCTCACTGGGAGAGTGTAACGTGTGGAAGGTCACACTACCTCTCCTAAATCCTTCCCTTGCTGTGCAGGCGCCCCGACCGAACTGTAGGAGTCGCTGTTTACAACGACCAGGACCCACCCTCGCCGGGTTTCCCACCCGCTAACACTGCCAATTGTTAGGGATGCCCCGATCACGTTTTTTGCCACCGATACCGATCACTGATCGTCTATGAGCCATATCGGCCAATACCGATCGTTTTTGGTTTTAAAAAAAATTAAAAAAGATTAATATATATATATATATTTATTTTTTCTTAATAAAATATATATATTATATAATTATACTTGTAGTTGTATTGTCTGCGAGACATCGCCACCATGCAACAAGTCAAAATGCTCGCTATCTGCAAACAGCTCCACTGTGCTGGGGCTGACGTTCTGCAGATGGATACTATTGAGTCAGAGCGATAGTTCAACAGGGTCTGAAACGTGTTATGAAGCATGATAGCTAATTAGCCAATGTTCAGCTGCAAAAACGAACAATGTCAATTATGTTATAAGACATTGATATCAGGAGCTATCTGTAGCTACTGCTAGCCGGCTAGATGACGTTAGACAATGCATCATGTATTAAAATAAAGTGAACTATTTAGTTTACTGGATCATTTCGTTGTGATCTAACAGTGATCTAACGTGAGCTAACGTTAGCTACCTATGCTAACGGAGGTCTCATGCTGGCGCATCCCAATAATTCTTAAACTGAAATGCGCATTTGTTGATATCAGGAGCTATCAGTAGCTAGCCAGTTAGACAATGCATCATGTATTAAACTAAAGTGAATAGTTGACTGTGTAGTTTTGTTTAAACAGTAACGTTAGCTCGGTAGCTTGCTAACGTTAGCTCACGAGCGATAGCTAGTTAGCCAACGCTACCCAGCACATGCAAAAACGAATGCCAAACTGTCACGTTGATATCAGGAGCTATCAGTAGCTAGATAACATCAGACAATGCCTCATGTATTTTTTTTTTGTTTTTAATATTTGTATTGGTTTTTTAAAAGATTTTTCACATACAGTTACTTACATTACAAAACACACATTGGGACAGAAGAGGGGGGGGGGGGGGGTTCCTCCAGTTCATCTATGCCGTCATGCCAGCAAAAACAGATCAAAAAGAAAAACAAGCAAAAAAAGGAAATCTAACCCAGACAGGCACTGCACAGTACTGCACTTGCCTCGAGCCCATTCACATGTAGGCATACATATATATATACATATATTATTTTTTTCTATCCAAAGTCTGTCCATACAATGGGGCATTGGGCCTTTAGAAGGATCTGAGAAATTGTAGCAGGAAAGTAGTCCAATAGTGGGGCCCACACATCCTGAAAGGAAGCGTCGTTGCCTCTATGCATTGCACAGAGTCTTTCATGGGGTAGCACACCGAAGATCTCTCTGTACCACATCTGTATGGATGGAGGCCTATCCTTAATCCAGTTTATCAAAATGCATTTCCGGGCTGAAAGCAGAAGTTTATCAAATAGTTTGAATTGTAAGGGTGTCACATTATTTTCCTTTGATGGGAGTCCCAGTAAAAAAGCTCCTGGATCCTTCTTTATTTTCACCTTGAAAATGTCGCTCAGCTCACGTGCCACTTGGCCCCAGAACCTGGATATACACTTACATTCCCAAAAGTAGTGATAGTAGGTGCCCAGATCTGTTTGACATTTCGAACATAATGGAGATATTGAACGGTCCATTTTGTTTAGTAACACAGGTGTGATGTGTAATCTGTGAAGAATTTTATATTGTGTTTCTCTTAGTCTGTTACAAGTATAAACCTTTTTAACTGAGTCAATGGCCTCCTGCCAGTCGTCTTCAATATATTCACTGTTAAAATCTCTTTCCCATTTGCGGAGGGATGGTAACTCCTGTGAGTCCAGTGAGTACAGCAGTGAGTAAAACGCCGAGATGAAATGTGATACCTTACTACAGTTGGATAAGAAGTTCTCTGTTTTGCTGTTTGGCGTTGGCAGCTGTAGTGAGTTAATAAAATGTCGTATTTGCAAGAAACCAAAAAAATGTTCTCTTGGGAGGTTAAATTGTGTTTGCAGTTGCTGAAACGACATCAACACACCATCCCTAAACAGATCCCCCAATACACGAAGCCCTAGTGAGTGCCAGGTCTTAAAGATGGCCGAACTGCGCCCAGGTCCAGAGATTGCTAGAGATTGGTATTAGCAATGATCTTAGGTCTCCTCTCCCTGTGTAGATGGTAATCTGTTGCCACACTCTGATAGAGTTATAGATAATTGGATTGCCTCGTATCTCCCTATGAATCTTATCTTTATTACCGGTTACCAGTGCCCATAGTGAGTTTGGTGAGCAGCCCCACGAGTCCACACAGTTCTTATTGTGTAGATAGGCTTGTAACCATTCCCAGATGTAACGAGCGTGACAGGCCCAGTTATAGAAGAGTATATTTGGCATGGCAAGGCCCGCTTTACTGGTTGGTAGCTGCAAGATTTTAAATCTTTGCCTGGGTCTCTTTCCATGCCAAATTAACTTAGAAAAAGCCTTCTCCAGATCTTTAATATCTTTTTTGGATACCCATATGGGAAGCATTTGTAAGGGGTATAGAAGGCGGGGTAGAATGTTAATTTTTATTAGACTCGCCCGTCCCATGACCGATAGTGGGAGGTCGTGCCACCGTTCCAGATCTCTCTTAACCGCTGTGGTGACTGGGGCCAGATTCAGACGTGCCATATCTTTTAAGTTGGGAGAGACTTTAATGCCAAGATATGTGAATCCTGACGTAGTCCATTTAAAAGGAAAATTATCTGGGATGTCTGATTGGGTCAGGGTTCCTAGTGGCATTGCCTCAGATTTACTTTGGTTAATTTTGTAGCCTGAGATAGCGCCGAAGTCTTTAACAATTGACAGGACAGTAGGCACTGACCTCTTCGGGGAGGACAGAAACAGTATAATGTCATCTGCATATAGAGCTATTTTGTGGGGGGTGCCCCCTGTCGTGAGTGAGACCCCCTCAATTTCATGATGACACCGGATAGCCTCTGCTAGCGGTTCGAGTGCTACGGCAAACAGTAATGGGCTTAGGGGGTCCCCTTGCCTTGTGCCTCTTGCCAAGGGGAAAGGCTCAGAGCAGGTACCATTGGTAAGGACACAGGCCACGGGAGAGTGGTAGATGGTTTGAATCCACTTAAGGAAATCCCCTCCAAGTCCATATCTCTCCATGACGTCGAACAGGTACCGCCATTCTACTCTATCAAAAGCTTTCTGTGCGTCTAGTGACACTGCTAGCGCTTTGTGTTTCAGCTGATTAGAGTACTGTATAACATTCAGTAACCGCCTCACGTTTGCAATGGAGTGTCGGCCTTGTACAAAACCTGTCTGGTCTGGGTTTATTATCAGAGGCAGCAGTCCCTCTATCCTCCTTGCTAATAATTTGGAGAGTATTTTACTATCCACCGCTATCAAGCTAATGGGCCTATAAGAGCCACACACGTCGGCTGGTTTATCTTTTTTAAGGATGAGAGATATATTAGCCAAGTTCAGAGCTTGGGGAAGACTGCCTCTTTGTAATGAGTCTGCATACATCTCTCTCAGAGGTCCGACTATAACCTTACTAATTTTTTTATAGAATTCTGGGCCATAACCGTCCGGGCCTGGGGCCTTACCCCCTTTAAGGGTTTTTATCGTTATGAGTATTTCTTCCTCTGTTATATCTTTACAGAGAGACTCTCTGTGTTCTTCAGATAGTGATGGAAATGTTATTTTATCAAGAAAGTTTTTCCTCTGCAAGTCAGAGGTTCCACACTCTGAAGAGTATAACTTTTGATAAAAGGATTTCATAATTCTATTTATATCCATAGAGGTGTGATGGCTAACTTCGTTGTCATCTTTGAGGGAGGTTATTGTGTTAGAATTCTGTTTACCTTTAGCCAGTCGAGACAAAAGTCGACCTGGTTTGTTTCCCGATTCATAGAACTGGTGCTTTGTGGCGGCTATGTGGTGTAGTGGGCAAGGCACTCGCCACCAGTGTGGAGACGCTAGGATTCGCGTGTTCGAATCCAGCTCTCCACATTGTTTTCAGTTTAGCTGGTCGTCCGCAGTAACACACATTGGCCGTATTACGGGGAGGGAAAACTGAAGGGTGGGGATCGAACGTTGTGAACAAGCGACTCCTACAAGTCGGTTGGTGCGCTTGCGCAGTAGAATCAGGAAGTGTCGGGGGCAGCGTGAGCCTCCCACGCGTTACTCCTCGACACTGAGAGATCGAGCTGCGCAGGTGAAAAGATGCGACTGCTGTTACCTCAAGTACCGGAGGGGACTTGTGCTATGTATGACTTAGTCCACATTGCAGCCGGCTTGTGGGAGGCAAGAAACAGCGTTCGTGACAGGGGAGGGTTGAATTGGATGATACGAAATTGGGATGGGAGAAAATATAGAAAAATGGGAGAAAAAGTGGATAAAAAAAAAAAGGAACTGGTGCTTTGCAGCGTAGATGGTGGACTTAGCTTGTTTTGTCAGAAGTTGGTCTAGAGCTGAACGGGCGGCATCTAGTTGTTTTGCCAAATTTTTAGCCCAGGAACGTTTACATTCAGATTCCAATTTTAATATTAATTTTTCAAGTTCCAGTTGATTTTTGATGGCCTCTTTTCGTTGAGCCGAATTGTACGAGATAATACAGCCCCGGAGATATGCCTTTGCTGCCTCCCATAATGTGGAGGGGCTCATCCCGGGGGTTTTGTTTACAGAGAAGAAAAACGTCCATTTGTTAGTAATATATTCCAAAAACGGGGGGCTGCTCATCAAAGAAGGATTCAAACGCCATTGTCTACTGGCAGGGTCCCTATAGGGCATGTGGAGAGTCAGGCTAACTGGACAGTGATCCGAGAGCGTCTGTGTGCCTATTATACACTCCTTAGTCCTATCCAATATCATTCTAGACATCAGAAAAAAATCGATTCTAGAGTACACCTGGTGAGGTCGAGAGAAAAAAGTGAAGTCTCTTGTTCTTGGGTTGAGTACTCTCCAAACATCAAATAGCTCCAAATCATTACATAGCTCTCCAAGTCTGACACTTTTACGAGACGGAGTAGGTCGTGGGGTTGACTGGTCAACATTTGCATTGGGAGCGGAGTTAAAATCTCCCCCGATGATGGTGTAGTTAATTGAGAATGCGGATATTGCAGACAGTAATTTAGAGAAAAAGGAGGCCTCAAATACATTAGGAGCGTATACACAGCCCAGAAGGATATGTTCACCATAAAGGAAACCTGATAGCAAGACATATCTCCCTTCATCGTCAGACACCGCCTTTTCTAGGGTAAATGGGAGATTCTTATGTACAAGAATAGCTACTCCGCGGCTTTTTGTATTGTAAGAGGAGTGATATACCTGGCCTACCCAGTTACGCTGTAATTTCATATGTTCTATGTCAGACAGGTGAGTTTCCTGTAAAAAGGCTATTTGACATTTTTCCTTTTTCAGATAGGACAATATTTTTTGATGCTTGACCACATTATTTATACCCTTCACATTGAGGGTTATAATTTTAAGATCACTCATGTCAAAAACTAATATAATACATAATGTGTTGCATGAGTGCGTACTGGGAGCCTCTTGAAGCTAATGTGGGCAGGTCTCTAAATGGCTGGAATAAGGAGGAGGAGAAAGGAGGGGGGAGGGGGTGAAGTACATAAAACAAAATAACCCTACCGTCTTGTACAGACGGGTTACACATAAAACACATACGGCCCATCCCTAATGGATGGGCTAAAATGATTAACATCGTTCCAGTGAAGCTGAGAGGAGTCCCGCCGCGGGAGAGTAAAAGGCCAAGCTACCGAGTGATAAAATCCCTACAGAGATCGGCCCCTCTCCGCACACCCCCCCCATCCCCACACCGCCGTATCAATTGGTATAGTAAATAGTTACAGAACCCAACAGTACTGGTGCTTCACTCCTTGTCTGTAGGTGTAATTTCAATCAGATATTTAAAGATAATATAGGCTACTCGCATCTGATAATTTGACCAAAAATAGTATGACCATTTTCTTCTGTTTAATCCCTCTTATTTATTATTACCATTATTTGTGTCCACATATTGTGGCCCTTATGGAGTTAAAGGAAAAATTGCAATCAGGAGAAGAGGGGGGCGGGGGCGGATATATAATAATAATAATAATAATAATAATAATAATAATAATAATAATAATAATAATAATAATAATAATAATAATAATAATAATAATAATAAACTATGGGAATTAATCATATTTTTTTGTGTATATATTCAAATTGGAGTTACATTGGTCTGTTTGTTTGTCTGAATTGCATGAATACTGTGTAATAAATAATAATAATAATAATAATAATAATAATAATAATAATAATAATAATAATAATAATAATAATAATAATAATAATAATAATAATAATAATAATAATAATAATAATAATAATAATAATAATAATAATAATAATAATAATAATAATAATAATAATAATAATAATAATAAGATAGTTGTACCACTGATCTATAATCATGATTTTGAATCCATTGTTTGATATCTGAAGGAGTTAAGAATATTTAAACCATAAATCACGTGACTAAAGCATATCATGAAACTGTATAGCCCATATCAGATAAAGTGATACAAATTAAAGAAAAAAAAAAGAAGAAAGGCGGGGAGAGCCCGGGAGATTACGGTGATTATAAAAACTGTAGCACTCCATAGGTTATAGATATGCTTGCCATAGTTTTATCCGGACTACTCCATTCCAACTCATTGTGGGGGTTGGGGGGAGCCCCAATATTTGTGTGTCTAAAATCAAAGCTGGACATTTCAATCATAAAAACTAGTCTTTTAATACATAATAACCTATACCAGTATAATGTAAAGTGAGCCAGTAAAAAAAAATTCAAAAAAATGGGGAGGAAAAAAAAGAAGAAAAGAAGCAACAGAACGAGAGAGAGAGAGAGAGAGAGAGAGAGAGAGAGAGAGAGAGAGAGAGAGACCTCAGTCCGTTCTGCATGAGCGCATTCCATCAGTCCGATCCATGTGTTGGGTGGGCAGTACCTTTAATCCATGCCTTTCAGAAAGTCTTCCGCTTCTTGTGGGATCTTGAAAGAGTGGTCCTCGCCGTTGTGTGTAATAGTAGTCTCGAAGGGAAGCGCATTTTAAATCGTATCCCTTTTTTGATGAGCTGATCACACACGGTGTTGTATTTACGTCTTTCCATCCTGGTCTGATAGGAGATGTCTGATCAGAAGTTTATTGCCCTCGTAGTTCAGTACGCCTTTCGCCCGTGCTGCTGTCATAATTCGTTGTGCATCTCGCATAGTTTGAAATTTTATGACCACAGGTCTGGTTTTATCAGGCTGGATGTCTCCTGCAGCCCAGCGACACCTGTCAATCTTCACACTGCCTTTTTCTGTATCGATATTAAGCAGAGTTGGAAGCCAGGTCTCGAAGAATTTAACAGGTTGTGTGCCCTCTGTCCCCTCTTTCAAACCCATAATACAAACGCTTTTACGTCGGCTTTGATTGTCGGCATCTTCCGCCCGCTGTTGCAGAGTCGTCACTGTTTTTTCCAGCTTTTTCAGTCTGTTTTCTATTGTTGATGAGTTGTCCTCGGCCGCTGAGATGCGGGATTCCGCCTCTGTAATGCGTTTGGTATTGTCTGACAGTCGGCTATTAAAGCCCTCCAGTGTTGCAGTCAGGGCAGTAAGCTTTAGGTCCATCAGGGCACTTATCTTTTCAGTCACATCGCGAACCACACGGGCAGCGATGTTTTCCCATTGACTTTCCTCGCCGCGACCACCCGCAGCGCCAGGTTCAAGTTCAACGTCGGCGTCGTCCTGTTTGTTTGTCGCTGAGCGAGTTTCAATTGCGGCACGTCCTTGTCCTTTCTTCTTCTTTTCCTCGTTGGTTGACATTATTAGGGTTACTTCAACTCTTACTTACTTACTACTTAGGCCTTTTTATTCCTTTCGGAACATAGGCCATTGATGAAAAGTTTCCACCCCCGTCTGTCTTGCGCCATCCTCTCCAGCTGTTTCCATGTCAGTCCCCTTGTCTTGAGTTCCTGCTCAGTGTCTCTTCTCCAGGTGTTTTTGGGTCTTCCTCTGCCTCGCTTGCCTTGTGGGTTCCGGGTTAATGCCTGTTTGGTTATTGCGGTTTTGTGTCTTCGAAGTGTGTGCCCAATCCAGCTCCATTTTCTCCTGGTCAGCTGGACCTCCACTGATTCTTGCTTGGTGCATTCCCACAGCTTGATGTTGGTGATTGTGTTTGGCCAGAAGATCCTGAGGATACGTCTCAGACAATGGTTGATGAAGGTCTGCAGTTTATTGTTGATGTTAGTGGTGGTTTTCCAGGTTTCAGAGCCATATAGCAGAATGGATTTGACATTGGAGTTGAAGATTTTGAGCTTGGTGTTGAGTTTGATGTTTCGGGTTTTCCATATCTTGTTTAACATGTTGAATGTTGCTCTTGCTTTTCCTATTCTTGCCCTTACGTCTTCCTCAGTCCCGCCATCAACAGCTATAACACTACCCAAGTATGTGAATTTGTCAACCTCTTCCAGTGTCTGGCCCCCGATGGTTATGGGGTTTGTGCTTTTATTATTGACTCTGATTACTTGAGTTTTTTGTCCATTTATTTTGAGCCCAAGTCCAGCTGCAGTTGTTTCTAGCAGCTGGGTTTTGTCTTGCATCTGTTGATGGTTGTGTGAGAGTAGTGCGATGTCATCCGCAAAGTCCAGGTCTTCGAGGTGCTCCGTTAGACTCCACTTCAACTCTACCATGGATTAAAACTTTGTTGACTATAAGTAGTGTTTAAACTAACATTTTCTCGGTGGGGTTTGGGGAGAACAGCAGAAGCGTCTCTCTCACACTGACGTCATCACCGGAAGCCTCACATCATCTCAAGATGTCCATGCCTCATGTATTTTTTTTTTTTTTTTTTTTGGTCTTTTTCCCCCTCCATTTTCCTCCGATTTTCTCCCATCCCAATGTTAGTCGTATGCCAATTCCCAGTCCCTTCCTGATCGCTGCGCACTTACCCCCCACAGTCAGATCATCTGGGAGAGTGGAGGCTACCACGTGCTTCCTCCGACACACGTCCAGCCAATCACCGCTTCTTTTCACCTGGCAGCGCGGATTCTCATTGAGAGGGCGTAGCGTGTGGGAGGACCACACTATCCCCCTCACGTCCAATCCGCGCTTAGCAGGCGCCCCGACCGAACTGTAGGAGTCGCTGTTTACAACGACCCGGACCCACCCCGCCAGCTTCTCCCACCCTCTGATACAGCCAATTGTATCAGTGCAGACGGCCAGCCAAGCTGGTGACAACCCCGGAGCTGTGAGCTGGACTCGAACAGGCGAATCGAGCTCACAGCTCCGGGGCTGGTGACGAACGCAATCTCCGCTCGGCCACCTAACCGCCCCCATGCCTCATGTATTAAACAAAAGTGAATAGATGACTGGGCCATTTTGTTTAATGCTGGTTATGTTGAAAGAGGAGCTCTGCGGTGCTCATGCACTCGACTCTTGCCGAAGGGTTTGTTGACATGAGATGGGTCTGGGAGGGGGAGAAGGAGGAGGAGGAGGGGCAAGACGTGCAGCAGCAGAGTGTGGCTGTGAGCGAGTGAGAACTCCGCAGAGAATTGGATCATGTTTTCCGTGTCATCGATCGGTTTTCACGATCGGCGAAATTAAAGCATTATCGGAATTCACCGATCTCATATTTATACTGAATATCGGCCGATACCGATCGCTGGCCGATCGATCGGGGCATCCCTACCAATTGTGTTAGTATGGACGGTCGGCCAAGCCGGAGGCACCACAGCTGGATTAGATCCCACTGTCTCTGTGGTGGTAGACAGACGCTTAGTCCGCTGCGCTACCCGGCCGCCCAAAACAATGTATTTGTTAATATTTCAAGATATTTCTTTGCAAAGGAAGACATTTGTTACAACAACAAAATGTCACCTGTTCTTAAAAAGGATTGCTTCCATGTAAGCAAAACACACTATGTAGTGTCACCAAGTTACTAGCTAACACTATTTGTTAAACATTAAGGTGCAAATGTCAGGGGAAAAATCTCCTTTTTTGTTTTGTCTTCTCCTCCCAGACGACTCCAAGCGCTTCAGGGTGAAGGTGCGGCAGGTGGAGGACTACCCTGTGGACCTGTACTACCTCATGGACCTCTCCTACTCCATGAACGATGACCTGTTCCGCCTGCGGACACTGGGCCGTGGCCTGGCCGAGGCCATGAAGCGCACCACCAGCAACCTGCGCATGGGCTTCGGGGCGTTCGTGGACAAGCCGATCTCCCCGTACATGTACATCTCCCCAGAGGAGGCCGTCAGGAACCCCTGCTACAGGTACCAGTGCTGCGACAGTACTGTAGGTGCGGGACGATACATCCATCTAATTATCAATGATCCAATAGGATCGATGCAACGTAAAAATATCGGTTCATCGAAATATCGTCATGCGAGATGTGAAAACAAACCATCTGGCAGCAACAACAGCATGTGAAACACCCGTGTGTGAGACGTTACAGCAGGGGCGTCGTTCTGGTATGGCAAGGTATGGCACCTTGGCAAAAAAAACTAAAAAAAAATGTATTACAATTTTTTATGTTGATTTAGAATTAGAATGTCAACATTATGAACGAAGCTTCGAACTATTCGGTACAGCCCTAGCATGTTTTGATATTGTCAATGATCTCACTTTTACTAGGTGACTTTTACTGTGACTAACTGAAATATGCCCCAAAAAAAGGAAAATGGACATAGGGACGTTTTTTAATCAAAGGGCAGCAGAGACAAGTGATACAGGGACACAGGTAAGGTCTTACAATGGCTTAGTGATTATAACAGTGCAGTTCAGCATTCAGTAACCCATACTTTTTGTGAATGTGTTTTTGATACTACATTCTGTTGAACACACCTCAAAACCGTACCTAAGGAAAATTGGCTAAATTGCAAGAAAAGTAATAGATAGTTATGATATTACATTCTGCATAATTCGTATGCAAAATATTGTGGTTCCCTGCTTTAGTCTGTTGACACATTTCTATACTAAAAATGCTTGTGTAGTCCTGTGTCATACCTAAATGTCATATAACTGAATTGTATAGAAACAACTCACCAAAAGTGACTATTGCACAACTGATTTGACAAAAGAAATCCACCAAAAACCCCCCCCACCCCCACCCCCCCCCTCCTCGCCATACCTTGACTTTTACTCAAACGACGCCACTGCGTTACAGCAGGGCTCCAGAGTGCGCCTATTTGGTCACATTTTACGACCCGAAATAAGTCCCTGCTTTCACCATTCCTGTATGTAAAAACCTAAACTAACATTAGCTGCTAGCGCTAACTAAGCTAAGCTAACCTAACCCTGCTCACATGGGGGGGAGGGGGGGGGGGGGTGCTGAGCCAGTCTCTCTCTCTCTCCTTCTCTACGTTCAATGATTTTAAGTAGCAAAATGTTACACACATATAAAAACTAACTGGATAGTTGATGATAATAAACATTTAACTTCATTAGCTGAAATATAAAAAAAATCATTAAGTCAGCTATAAGCCATTCTCCCTTTCTCTGTGTGTGTGCGTTCGAGTCACTGATCACAATACAGCTCTCAGTGTCGTGGGCTGTTTACACCTTGCATGTAGGAAGTGACTTCACTGAGTATGTGGGTGATGTCATACCCTTTAAACTGTGTTGTGTGACAGCACATGGCTCATTAAAAGCTTCCAGTTGCTGGTTAGTGCAGAGTCAGCTGTGAGTCAGGAGCAGGTAATCTGAGGCAAGCTGCCAGTGGACCCACCCTGAGACCTGAGGCCCTGGTCTGTTAGGATCCAAGATCATTCTCATTCTCATTCTCTCTCTCTCTCTCTCTCTCTCTCTCTCTCTCTCTCTCTCTCTCTCTCTCTCTCTCTCTCTCTCTCTCTCTCTCTCTCTCTCTCTCTCTCTCTCTCTCTCTCATGTGTTAATGTGCTACGTCTCACATGTGTTGATGTAGAAGCGATTGACCAATAGCATCGTCTCACATGTGTTGATGAAGACGCTATTGACCAATAGCATCGTCTCACATGTGTTGATGTAGATGCTTCTGCCCAAATAGGGCGTCTCATCTTCTAATATGGATTCCTCTCTCATGGGATTTAGAATTTCGAAGCAGTTTCAAGAAAGGAAGAATCTCTAACCAGAACTAGTTTAGCATTAGTGAGCTTATCTCAGGTCACTTGACGTCACCAGCCACAGTGCATTCTGAGAGCCTAACATCTCGGGAGTGGAGTTGACTCTGGCGTTCCAATTGGCTGCTTTTGGCCATTCTGGTAACCAGGGGTGTAAAGTACTCGATTAATTGTACAATACTTAAGTACTGTTTTTGGGGATTTGTACTTTACTCTAGTATTATTTGGTGTGTATACTTGTACTTTTACTCAATTACATTTCAGAGAAAAAAAACATACTTTTTACTCCTTACATTTAAAATGCAGACCTACAAAGTACAAATCTCGCAGGTCCAACCATTTTAATTAGTATATTTGTTTCTCTGGCCGAACTAACGGTAACATTAAAAACAGCCAATCAAATCCCCATCAATGGAACATTAACCCGCCCATACCCATGCTGATTGGTCCTTGTGCAAGACTAGAAAGCGGGGATCTTTGATTAAACACCTGCTATCAGAAGAATAGACAGTCAGAAAAAAAGTTTAAACTTTTACTTTTTATTAAGTACATTTAAAAGTAGAAACTACTTTTACTCAAGTGTGTTTTTAGCCAGATACTCTGACTTTTACTTGAGTACGATTTTGAGACGGTACCCATACTTTCACTTAAGTATAATTTCGGGGGTACTTTTTACACCCCTGCTGGTAACTGAGACACTGTCGACTTAACCATTAGGAAAGCACTTGTAGTACTTTTCACAAGCCTTATTATTGTTTTGAAGTGAATCCACCAACACAGGACTCAGACTCCTGAGGCTGTTGGAGTCAAGGAATCAACTCTGTCTGTTTCCATTGACAGCATCAACACCACCTGTCTGCCTCAGTTCGGCTACAAGCACGTCCTGTCCCTGACGGAGGAGGTGGAGCGCTTCACAGAGGAGGTCAAGAAACAAATGGTGTCCAGGAACAGAGACGCTCCAGAGGGAGGCTTCGACGCCATCATCCAGGCAGCCGTCTGCAAGGTGGGGAGAGGCTGCAGCTTCTGCTACATTCTACTCATTATTATTATTATTAATGATATGTTATGTTATTTTATGTTATGTTGTGTTATGTTATATAGGACAGGATAGGCTGGCGCCCCGGTGCTTCTCATCTCCTGATCTTCACCTCAGATGCCAAGACCCACGTGGCACTGGACGGGCGGCTGGCAGGTATCGTTCAGCCCAA
>NC_140176.1:29493111-29518111 GCF_963971535.1 Notolepis coatsorum | reverse complement strand
CGCTGAGAACTGAGAACTGAGAACACAACATCCTCACTGAGAACTGAGAACATAACATCCTCACTGAAAACTGAGAACTGAGAACACAACATCCTCACTGAGAACTGAGAACTGAGAACACAACATCCTCACTGAGAACTGAGAACTGAGAACAGTGTTGAACTTGAGTGCTACAGTCCTGAGTACATACTGTAGTAGTATAGACATATTAGCATAGTAGGTAGTAGTATAGTCATATTAGCATAGTAGATAGTAGTATACTATAGACATATTAGCATAGTAGGTAGTAGTATAGACATATTCACATAGTAGGTAGTAGTATAGACATATTCACATAGTAGGTAGTAGTATAGACATATTAGCATAGTTGGTAGTAATATAGACATATTAGTATAGTAGATAGTAGCATCGACATACAGTATTAGCTACTTGTTTCAAGCACATATTTGTTTTTATTTCTTATTTTTGTCTCCTGGTTGTATAATGTGAGAAGGGATACCAGAAAATGTATTTTGTGTTTACTGCAGAGTGGAGGAACTGAGAGACCCATGTTACTGACCAAACACTCTATATCAGTGATGGCTGTCGGAATGTAGAGCTATTATTTTTAACACATAGACCACTTATTTTAACATGTAGAGCTATTATTTTAACATGTAGACCACTTATTTTAACATGTAGACGACCACTTATTTTAACAAACAAAAAATACAACTTACAGCAGCTTTAAATGTTGTTGATTTTTTAAGTCTACTTTGATTACACTTACACCATATTAACGACTATCACGTGCTTTGAATTAGTACATGAAAGCACATAAGAAGTATATTGCAAGGATACTCTCAGAAAAGTACATATGGGTAGAAATATACTTTTAACACGTGATATACAAAAAATATACGTTCAGTATGGAAAGATATACACATTTTTGACTTGGGATACACTGAGGCATACAGGTTTATGTGTGAGTGATAAGATATAAGATAATTATATGATCTTTGTGTGGTAAATAAGCCCATGGGGGCAATACCTTGTAATCTCGGGCTATATAAATAAATTCGATTTAATTTAATTTAAATTATCAGCTGTGTGTGTGTGTGTGTGTGTGTGTGTTTTTCTGTGTTTGCGGGGACAGAAAATCCGTTCCAAGGTGGAGCTGGAGTTGCAGGGCGTACCTGAGGAGCTGTCTCTGTCCTTCAACGCCACCTGTATCAATGGAGAGGTCATCCCTGGCCTCAGGTCCTGCTCTGGTCTGAAGATCGGCGACACGGTCCGTCCTACAGTCTTCTATTTACCCGTCATGCTCACAGTGTTCCATTACTACATCACATTTCATTTCATTAGATACTGTAAATAGACATTATATACTGTAAATACACTTTACAAATGTAAATAGACATTATATACTGTAAATACTAGAATAATTATAGAATAAATTCAAGACTTTATAGTTAATTAATCTAAATGAATCGCATTTTAAACACATTTTAATATTTGATGCGAAAAGCTAAAATGTTCAATTCAAATGGATTTTGGTATACGAGTGAATCAATGAATATACATTTTACATACGTTTAAACAGCAAAATCTTGTTAATTAGCTACTACACAGACCAACAGTCAGATCAATGCAATTTTTAACAAAGTGCATCAATTTTAGGAATAATATATATATAGCGCAAAGGACCTTTTCTCTTTTGAAAGGTAACATTCCGAAGTTTCTTACACAATCAAGAAAAATCACTTTGAGTGCTAATGAAATAGACTCTAGAGTAACAGAGGTTTGAACACACTGAAGTAAACGTTTTGTGTACTCACATTTCTGTTTAGTTGTTGCCAGATGCCTGTTTTTAAGGTCCAGCTGAGAGGTAGGAGCTGGAAAACATAACGGTTCCATAGCCTAAAGATTTATAGTCATACAGGTCCAAAGTTTATAAAAATCACACAGAAAATGAGTGTTTCACAAAGGTTTTTGTAATGTGTGTACCGCAATAATTCAGCGTGATTATCCAAAATGGCCGTCCACTGCCTTTATTTCGAGTCAAAACAAAGGACTTCTTCATCTTCTTGTGTCACCTTCCCCCACTCTGAGCGCCCATCTGGGATAGCTTTCGGAGCAGACACTCCTTGGCTACAACAGTGGTCAATTATTTCCGCCATCAGCGGTGACTGGTCACTGGCAGTGTGCGAACCATACCATGGTCTTCGGGGGAGCTAATTATTTCTCTTTGCCTCACGGGAGGGAGGACTTTACTGTGAAGCTTGCTGACATAGGCTATAGGTATGAGTAACGTTACAGAACCACACATAGTCCACAGTACACCACACAGGTCTGCATGCATGATGAAGACGCACATATTGAAATACACATGCTCAGATTAACCCCTCTGATCCAACACTAAAATTCACACACAACAGTCCTATTTACACATGAACACACGGATGAACCAATACCGAACAACAAGTCCACGACCAAACACATCGAGTCTAACATTATTATGGTAGGCAAATGCAACATTATCGCCACTCACCTGATGGTGACACACAACAGTCCTATTTACACATAAACACACAAATGAACCAATACCGAACAACAAGTCCACGACCAAACACATCGAGTCTAACATTATTATAGTAGGCAAATGCAACATTATCGCCACCCACCTGATGGTGAAGATCTGCCCAATTCTCAAAATCTGCATGTCACACAAGTAGTCCCCACAGCAGGCTGCTTCGCCTTCTTTGTAAAACCAAAATTGGTTAGAAGGCTTACTTCTTTGATATTTCATTTAACTTTCGACATTATCCTGAATACCTGTATTTATTTATTTTAAACGCGGGTGAAGTTTAGGCTTTTTTCGCCATGGCATTCATAATTCATACAACGTTGAATTATACAATTATACATACTGTGAGGTTTTGCCCGCTGCTCACTACCTTTTCTCTGTCTTCTTTAAGCCTACTGTTAGGAATTCCCTACTCACTCTCTCTAGCCCCCACCCTCTCGTTCCTTACCCTTAGTGGCCACACCTGTTTGATATTCTATTATCTCTCGCACCTGTGGTGGCAGGCTAATTAGTCCCCCTGTGGGCTTTAAATACCAGGGCGCTTCCCCTCGTTTTGGCGTGGGGTCGTGTTGTATACTTGCCGAGTCATATTCTCTAAACATCTAGACTCTTTCGGGAGATCCTCTGTCTGCCTATGCTGTTTTATCTCCGGCGTGAGACGAGGTGCAAGCTTTGGCCACCTGTCGCCGTTTGCCTGGAGGGAGACATTGTACTGCGCTCTCTAATCCTCTACGGGAGGTATTCCAGTGTTCCACTCCAGACCAGCGCGCCAGATGCGCTCAAGCCTTCGTCTGCTGTCGCCGTAGCCTGTGGAGGAGACTGTTCTGCGCTCCCTGTAACTTCCACGGGAGGCACCCCAGCGTTCCACTGCAGACCCCAGCGCAGCTGTTCGTCCTGACGCACATCCAGACCAGCGCGCCAGATGCGCTCAAGCCTTCGTCTGCTGTCGCCGTAGCCTGTGGAGGAGACTGTTCTGCGCTCCCTGTAACTTCCACGGGAGGCACCCCAGCGTTCCACTGCAGACCCCAGCGCAGCTGTTCGTCCTGACGCACATCTAGACCAACGCGCATCTTCCGGACCCTCGGGCTTGGCACGCTCTCCAGTCACCAGCGCGCAACGCGCATCTGCAAGGGCTTGGCACGCTCTCCAGTCACCAGCGCGCAACGCGCATCTTCAAGGGCTTGGCACGCTCTCCAGTCACCAGCGCGCAACGCGCATCTGCAA
The DNA here is from genome assembly GCF_963971535.1 of Notolepis coatsorum. NCBI lineage: Eukaryota > Metazoa > Chordata > Actinopteri > Aulopiformes > Paralepididae > Notolepis > Notolepis coatsorum. The sequence continues at coordinate 29,514,321 of NC_140176.1, read as the reverse complement.
GGGCTTGGCACGCTCTCCAGTCACCAGCGCGCAACGCGCATCTTCAAGGGCTTGGCACGCTCTCCAGTCTCCAGCGCGCAACGCGCATCTTCCAAGGATCCTCGTGCTTGGCACACTCCTCCTCGCAGACGCACCCCGAGGCGTCTCTCGGTTCCGACGCGCACACCAAGGTGTGGCGCGCACTCTGTTCCTCGGCTCCGACAGCGGCTACCCGGTGGACGACACCCTCGCCACCGCCACTGTTCCGACGCGCACACCAAGGTGTGGCGCGCACTCTGTTCCTCGGCTCCGACAGCGGCTACCTGGTGGACGACACCCTCGCCACCGCCACTGTTCCGACGCGCACACCAAGGTGTGGCGCGCACTCTGTTCCTCGGCTCCGACAGCGGCTACCCGGTGGACGACACCCTCGCCACCGCCACTGTTCCAGCACTCTGTCCCTCGGCTCGGACAGCCAGCCACCCGGTGGCGATGCCCTCGCCCCGCTGCTGTCCCTGTACCTTTACGCATACGCCTGGGTGAGTTTTGATTGTGATGTCACTCACTCAGCGTAGTGCCCTTGCCCCCGTTCCCGCTGCTGTCCCTGTACCTTTACGCATACGCCTGGGTGAGTTTTGATTGTGATGTCACTCACTCAGCGTAGTGCCCTTGCCCCCCGTTCCCGCTGCTGTCCCTGTACCTTTACGCATACGCCTGGGTGAGTTTTGATTGTGATGTCACTCACTCAGCGTAATGCCTCTTGCCCCCGTTCCCGCTGCTGTCCCTGTACCTTTACGCATACGCCTGGGTGAGTTTTGATTGTGATGTCACTCACTCAGCGTAATGCCCCTTGCCCTCGTCCCGCTGCTGTTCCTGTACCATTACGCATACGCCTGGGTGAGTTTTGATTGTGATGTCACTCACCCAGCGTATTGCCTCCGTTAGTTCTCTCTTAGTTATTAGTTTGGACATTTCATCTCCCACTCTGTTTTGTTCTCTCGTGGATATTATTTTGGACATTTCATCTCCCACTGTGTGTTTGTTCACACGAAGATAGTATTTACTTTGTTACTTTGTTATTTGGACTGTTCTGCATCTGCTCTGTTTGTTCCCTTTGAATATTAACCCTCTCCTCTGTTCTGCAGAGCGGCCCAGATGTTTTCCCACCAGTCCCCAGTTCCTCCCTGTCCCCAGCCCGCCTCCGCGGTCCTCTGTCCCCAGTTCCTCCCTGTTCCCCAGCCCGCCTCCGCGGGCCTCAGTCCCCTCTGTTCCCTAGTTCTCCCCTTTCTAGTTCCACCTAGTTCCTGGTCCCAAGTTCTCCCCTTCTAGTTCCACCTAGTTCCTTGTCCCTAGTTCCCCTAGTCCCCGTTTCTCCTGTTCCCTAGCTCTCCTTGTCCCGACATCTTCTAGTCTCTAGTTCCTCTGTTCCTTTAACCTTCCCCTAGCGTTTCCTTTAATGTTTCCCCTAGGCGTTCCCTTACACCTTCCCTTAGTGTTCCCTTTTCCTGCCCGCCTCTTAAAGGCACCTTACCTTCCCCTCATGTGTTTCCAGTGTTTTGTGTTTTCTCCCTTAAAGGGACAGTGCCCTTTTTCCCTGTTCTCAATAAATATCTGTTTCTTGGCAAACCATCATACCTGTCTTGTGTTGTGCGATTGGGGTCGGTTACAAACCATAACAGTACGACCCCACCAAATCGACGACCCCAGCCAGCACAGATGGTGTATGTTGAGTTTGCCTTTTTTTTTCTTGTTCCCTCTAGTTCCCCTCTAGCTCGCCTGTTAGCTCCCCTGTTAGCCCTGTTGGCTTCCCTGTTAGCCCTGTTTGACCCCCCTGCAGCTTGTTAGGCCTCTACTATCTGCATGGCCCCGGTCTGCTAGCTTGGCCCCGGCTGTTAGCACAGCCTCTATGTTATTGCAGCCTTGCAGCTGGCATAGGCCCTGTAGCTAGCCAGGCCCAAGCAGCTAACCCGGTCCCTCTGCATGGCCTCCACTTTTTGTGTTTTATCCCCACTGCTAGGACTGCCCTTTCAGCTAGCATGGTCAGTTTATCCCCACTGCTAGGACTGCCCTTTCAGCTAGCAAGGTCAGTTTATCTCACACAGCTAGGACTGTCCTTCCAGCTAGCTTGTTCTCTCATGCTGGTCCAGCCCTGTCTGCCAGCCTAGCTCCGGCAGCTAGCGCAGCCTCTATGTTAATGTAGCAGTACAGCTGGCATAGGCCCTGTAGCTATCAGTGCCTTGGCAGCTACCCCTTCCCCCTGCTAGCCTAGCTCGGCAGCTAGCGCAGCCTCTATGTTGATGTAGCAGTACAGCTAGCATAGGCCCTGTAGCTATCAGTGCCCTGGCAGCTACCCTTTCCCTCTGCTAGCCTAGCTCGGCAGCTTGCACAGCCTCTATGTTGATGTAGCAGTACAGCTAGCATAGGCCCTGTAGCTATCAGTGCCCTGGCAGCTAACTTTCCCTCTGCTAGCCCTTTCCCGGTGCTACCATGGTTACCCCTTAGCTACCCTGCTTGCCCCTCAGTTTCTCTAGACCGGTTCTCTAGGCCAGTTCTCTTGGCCAGTTCTCTAGGCCAGTTCTCTAGACCAGTTCCTCTAGACTAGTTCTCTGGACCCAGTTCCTCCTGACCCGGTTCCTCTAGGCCCGGTTTCCTCTAGGCCAGTTTCTCTAGACCCAGTTCCCCAGACCCGGTTCCTCTAGGCCAGTTCCTCCTGTTGCCCCTCTACTACCCTAGTTACCCCTCGGCGGCCCTGTTTTTTTTGCTAGCCCCACTCTTGTGGTTCTTCCCCTGCTGGCTTGGCCAGTGCCTTTGTTTTTGTCTTGTTTTGCCCCCTGCCACTCTGTCTGTATTTGTTTTGGGTCGCCGGGTGGCTCCCGTTGGAGGGGGGGATACTGTGAGGTTTTGCCCGCTGCTCACTACCTTTTCTCTGTCTTCTTTAAGCCTACTGTTAGGAATTCCCTACTCACTCTCTCTAGCCCCCACCCTCTCGTTCCTTACCCTTAGTGGCCACACCTGTTTGATATTCTATTATCTCTCGCACCTGTGGTGGCAGGCTAATTAGTCCCCCTGTGGGCTTTAAATACCAGGGCGCTTCCCCTCGTTTTGGCGTGGGGTCGTGTTGTATACTTGCCGAGTCATATTCTCTAAACATCTAGACTCTTTCGGGAGATCCTCTGTCTGCCTATGCTGTTTTATCTCCGGCGTGAGACGAGGTGCAAGCTTTGGCCACCTGTCGCCGTTTGCCTGGAGGGAGACATTGTACTGCGCTCTCTAATCCTCTACGGGAGGTATTCCAGTGTTCCACTCCAGACCAGCGCGCCAGATGCGCTCAAGCCTTCGTCTGCTGTCGCCGTAGCCTGTGGAGGAGACTGTTCTGCGCTCCCTGTAACTTCCACGGGAGGCACCCCAGCGTTCCACTGCAGACCCCAGCGCAGCTGTTCGTCCTGACGCACATCCAGACCAGCGCGCCAGATGCGCTCAAGCCTTCGTCTGCTGTCGCCGTAGCCTGTGGAGGAGACTGTTCTGCGCTCCCTGTAACTTCCACGGGAGGCACCCCAGCGTTCCACTGCAGACCCCAGCGCAGCTGTTCGTCCTGACGCACATCTAGACCAACGCGCATCTTCCGGACCCTCGGGCTTGGCACGCTCTCCAGTCACCAGCGCGCAACGCGCATCTGCAAGGGCTTGGCACGCTCTCCAGTCACCAGCGCGCAACGCGCATCTTCAAGGGCTTGGCACGCTCTCCAGTCACCAGCGCGCAACGCGCATCTGCAAGGGCTTGGCACGCTCTCCAGTCACCAGCGCGCAACGCGCATCTTCAAGGGCTTGGCACGCTCTCCAGTCTCCAGCGCGCAACGCGCATCTTCCAAGGATCCTCGTGCTTGGCACACTCCTCCTCGCAGACGCACCCCGAGGCGTCTCTCGGTTCCGACGCGCACACCAAGGTGTGGCGCGCACTCTGTTCCTCGGCTCCGACAGCGGCTACCCGGTGGACGACACCCTCGCCACCGCCACTGTTCCGACGCGCACACCAAGGTGTGGCGCGCACTCTGTTCCTCGGCTCCGACAGCGGCTACCTGGTGGACGACACCCTCGCCACCGCCACTGTTCCGACGCGCACACCAAGGTGTGGCGCGCACTCTGTTCCTCGGCTCCGACAGCGGCTACCCGGTGGACGACACCCTCGCCACCGCCACTGTTCCAGCACTCTGTCCCTCGGCTCGGACAGCCAGCCACCCGGTGGCGATGCCCTCGCCCCGCTGCTGTCCCTGTACCTTTACGCATACGCCTGGGTGAGTTTTGATTGTGATGTCACTCACTCAGCGTAGTGCCCTTGCCCCCGTTCCCGCTGCTGTCCCTGTACCTTTACGCATACGCCTGGGTGAGTTTTGATTGTGATGTCACTCACTCAGCGTAGTGCCCTTGCCCCCCGTTCCCGCTGCTGTCCCTGTACCTTTACGCATACGCCTGGGTGAGTTTTGATTGTGATGTCACTCACTCAGCGTAATGCCTCTTGCCCCCGTTCCCGCTGCTGTCCCTGTACCTTTACGCATACGCCTGGGTGAGTTTTGATTGTGATGTCACTCACTCAGCGTAATGCCCCTTGCCCTCGTCCCGCTGCTGTTCCTGTACCATTACGCATACGCCTGGGTGAGTTTTGATTGTGATGTCACTCACCCAGCGTATTGCCTCCGTTAGTTCTCTCTTAGTTATTAGTTTGGACATTTCATCTCCCACTCTGTTTTGTTCTCTCGTGGATATTATTTTGGACATTTCATCTCCCACTGTGTGTTTGTTCACACGAAGATAGTATTTACTTTGTTACTTTGTTATTTGGACTGTTCTGCATCTGCTCTGTTTGTTCCCTTTGAATATTAACCCTCTCCTCTGTTCTGCAGAGCGGCCCAGATGTTTTCCCACCAGTCCCCAGTTCCTCCCTGTCCCCAGCCCGCCTCCGCGGTCCTCTGTCCCCAGTTCCTCCCTGTTCCCCAGCCCGCCTCCGCGGGCCTCAGTCCCCTCTGTTCCCTAGTTCTCCCCTTTCTAGTTCCACCTAGTTCCTGGTCCCAAGTTCTCCCCTTCTAGTTCCACCTAGTTCCTTGTCCCTAGTTCCCCTAGTCCCCGTTTCTCCTGTTCCCTAGCTCTCCTTGTCCCGACATCTTCTAGTCTCTAGTTCCTCTGTTCCTTTAACCTTCCCCTAGCGTTTCCTTTAATGTTTCCCCTAGGCGTTCCCTTACACCTTCCCTTAGTGTTCCCTTTTCCTGCCCGCCTCTTAAAGGCACCTTACCTTCCCCTCATGTGTTTCCAGTGTTTTGTGTTTTCTCCCTTAAAGGGACAGTGCCCTTTTTCCCTGTTCTCAATAAATATCTGTTTCTTGGCAAACCATCATACCTGTCTTGTGTTGTGCGATTGGGGTCGGTTACAAACCATAACACATACAATGCAACGCTGCAGCTGGACCCTAAAGGTGAAGGCAACAACGGCTCCATACCTCCGCCGGGTGGATGGTCGGGCGAGTTACACTCGAACAACAGGAAGTGGGGGCTGTGCGTCGATTAAATTAATCCGGCCGTCAGATATTGTTGCAAGGCTCCCGACAGACACAATGTACATAATGGATCGCTTTATAAACTTAATAATCAATATGATTTCGGCGTTTATTGCGACATACAAACCGGAAATGGACCTAGGCGATCGACGTCCTATACTTGGGATCTTTCACCGCCAGTCTCTTTGACGCACGGTAAGAGGACACTAACGTTATTTTCAGCCCAATTGTACATTTCTTTATTTACAAACCATCTGATCAATAAATCAACCCAAGCTACATAAAGCATTTACTGATGATCGGGGAATTATAAACGACCCTCCCCCTCCTTTCCTCCGTGCATGATGAGGCATAACTATACGGATCATATACATTTGGATTTTTTAATATAGCGTGTATAGGGAAGAAACGGCAATCGATAATCTATATATGCGTTTAGGCCTATAACTCACGTTCTAGGAATTACTGCAGAAAACGATAAAAACATACTTATATTCTAGACGGTATTTTTGTATGAATGTATTAATGAAAAAGTATAACGTTCCCCCATCCAGAACGATAGATAATCGATAATCGGGCCATAGTAATGTTGCTATAGCAATACAATTTAAAAAGTTATAGCCCTGCAAAGAAGGTACACATCTCCATAGGCTTACAGTGGTGGCAGACTGGGTATATTGATGAGTACAATGGCTGGCAGTCAATGTGTTAATCGATATGAACGTGATAAAGTCCCAGCCCTAGTAAATACACATAATATACTGTAAATACACATTACAGTAAATACACATTACAGTAAATACACATTACATACTGTAAATACACAATACAGTAAATACACATTACATACTGTAAATACACATTACAGTACAATACACAGTCATTACATATACACATTACAGTCCGTCTTAAACCAAATATTCTGCCTTCTCTCCCATGCTTGGCTAATAGAATCTGCTACAAAAAAGGTTCCCTTCCTGAAGCACAACTCAAGTTGTTCATATTCATCCAGCTCAAGAAAATCTACATAAATGGAGGACATTTTACTAAAAAGTACTTCCCTTATGTCCTCGTAAACAGTACAGTAAAACACAAAGTGAACCTCATTCTCAGTTTCACCTCTAACTCACTCACCAAACAAAGTCTGTCCTGCTCTGGGGTGGCATCAAACCGGCTGGTCTCTAGTAGGGGTGTAAAGGTACACGTATCCGTACCAAACCGTTTCAGTGTGTACCGTATCGTACCGAACAGCTGTGTACCGAACGAATACAACGGTATGTTAACCACTAACGACCGCCCACCGGGGGCTGTTTTTTTCACAATCTAATATAATAATTATTATTATTTTTTACAAGTCGATTATTAATTTCAATATAGAATATTCGTTGACAGCCCTACAAGTACAATTAGTTACTGCACACTACATCACCCCTGAGTGGAACATGGAAAGCCAAACTTTCCCCCACTGTACCGAAAACCATACCGAACCTTGACTTCAAAACCGAGGTACGTACCGTACCGTGGTTTTTGTGTACCGTTACACCCCTAGTCTCTAGTGCTAGTAGCAATGTTCCTGACCGTATCTGTGCACATAGGGGTCTTTTGTTTAAATTATACTTCACATAAGGTGACACAAGAAGACGAAGAAGTCCAATGTTTTGACTAGAGCATCGGAATTAATGGCAGCGGATGGCCATTTTGGATAATCATGCCACATTTTTACTGGTACACACATTACAAAAACCTTTGTAAATCATTCTGTGGGATTTGTATACCTCTCAGCTGGAACTTAAAAACAGGCATCTGGCAACCAGTAAAAATGTATGTGAGTACACAAAACGTTTACTTCAGTGTGTTCAAACCTCTGTTACTCTTATTAGCACTCAAAGTGATTCTCCTTTATTGTGTAAGAAACTTCAGAATGTTACCTTTCAAAAGAGACCAGACTCATGCATGTGCTATACGTATAAAGTATAATAAATCGCAAATTACTTTGGGTATGCAATCGTCAAGAAATATAAAAGAAACTAGCCCCATTTTTGCCCAATGCTTAAGAGGTTAATACTTTGCAGGATGCACTTGTTCATCTTAAACTGGTACTCAATGCAAACAAAGCAAAGTTCATGTTGTTCTCTAGAGCCAAAGGTACTGTTTGTGATGATTGGCATATATACACTGTGAATGAATCTGATATTGAGAGAGTTAAAGAATATAGATATCTTGGCATCTGGCTTAATGAGAAATTTACATTTAAAGTAAACTGAGTCAGAAGGTTGGCTTTTTGTGCAGAAACAAAACCAGTTTCCTATGTTTATGTAGCAGGGTGGATTATCCCTGCTTGGTGGGAACGGTTGCTGGCAGTCACAAGGTAGCTGGACACAGTAGAGCTCCGTCTGACTGCACCCTCGTCTTTGGGCTTGGAGCGTCAACCTGGGGCCCAGTAGTGGGAGTGAATGGGGCCCGGGATTTACCAACCTGGTTTGGTACTCTGGTCTTCCTCGCCTCTCCGGGGCGGTCAGCAGTACTCCCCAACTCGCTCTCACTTCCCTGATTACCTCCGTTAACCCTCCCACACCTAGTGACTGATATGCATAAATAGATTCGTTCCTCCCGCAAGCAGTACCCTCCCTTGATGACCACTAGAAACCTTATAATGAAAAGGGGAGAGTTGGGTAGGAAGGGGTTAATTATATATATACGTTACCCACACCAAAAGAGTTAATACTGGGCACAGGAATGGACACGCACACAGAACCCCATTTAAGTCTTTATATTAATTGTACTGTTCAGTTACAATGATTTAATAGGAGTGGTCGAATGGACTGAAGTCCCACTATAGCTCCGTGTGTAACTCAATACCTTGTAGACACGTATATTATACACCCACCTCTGGGTTAGTATCAGGGATAATATACTTCAATGTGTTTGACTCATCACCCACGTCTGGGTCAGTACCATGTTTAATACCTCTATCAGGCTTTAATTATATGGCAAGAATAATACCTCCTCCCCAAAGGGAAAGGGTTAATTAAATGGGAATTATTATTAAAGAACCAACACGTTATCACACTCAAAGGAAATCAAAAATGTGGGCCCACTGTACCAGAACAAAAGTCCTATGCTAATGCCGGCATGTAATGTTTATGGGGTACCCCATGAACTGTAATTAGCAACCATTAGCTTCGCCCGTAGGCCGCACCACACTGTGTACTGTGTAATAGATCCGGAGCATCGACGCTCGATTGTACTCAACCAAAATGGCGGCCTCGCCGTGCCACCACCGTCCAGGTAGCAAGATGGCGTCAAACGCTCTCGTCGCGGGCGCTAGCAAACGGGGCTGGAGCAGAGGGCAGTAGTTGGCTGAGAGCGTGTGCTGGGTGATGGCGACCTCTGCTGGACGGAAGAACTCCCGTGCTGGGCTGTCGACCACCGGAGCAGAGCAGGCGTCGAAACGCCGGCGAAGGCTGGTTGTTGACAGCCGGCGCTGGTTGACGCGCAGCCATACACTTGCCCTACCTTAAACTGAAGCTACTCTCTGGGTTCCAAACAGCCCACCTGCTACACGGTTATACTGTTGCGCAACGTGGCTGGCTACACCACACTGTCTTCTTCAGCGCCTCGCGCTCGGTGTACACTGGAGTCAATATAGCCGTTAGCAGCATGCTACTTATACCGCACACACTGCTACTATAACACGCTACCTATAGACGTTAGTCCTTGGGTTCAGTTTCTCTTACTCACGCACTATCACGGGTCCTTCTAGGATAACCCGTCATATACTCAAGTTCAATACGTTCGCCCGTGTCGTCCACACCGGGTGCTCCGTCGAGACACGTCTCAAGTTTCTTTAATAGTTGTCATACAGAAGTACAGAATACTTTCATACAAAATGCTTCTTACTGTTACGCTCCAGAGACTGTGCTAGACAAGATAGTATCAAATAACATAGTATAGCATGTAATTTAGAAGTAGAAAATGAGGTCACAGTGTTCAGTATAGACATATGTACAATGTTCGATGCAGAATAGACGTAACTGAGTTACCATATAATATACAATACTATGCAGTGTACTAATGTACAGTACCATATAGTGCAAAGCAGAAATGGGATGAGGTACAATTTAGGTACAATTTACAGTAAGGTGTACGAGTTGTAGTGCAATCCTTCATCAATAAATATAAAGTGTGGGGAGTGGGTGCTACAGTGTGTTTGTTTAAAGTGGGTGTGTGCTATAAAGTGTGTGGAGTGGGTGCTACAGTGTGTTTGTTTAAAGTGAGTGTGTGCGTGTGGATGTGTGTGCTATGTGCGTTTGATGGTTGTTGTTGTGTAGTGTTTATTGTTCGTTTAGCAGCCTGATGGCCTGGGGATAGAAGCTTCTTCTGAGTCTTTCTGTGCTCGCCTTGAGACTCCGGTATCGCTTGCCTGACCGCAGCAGTTCAAAGAGGCAGTTGTTCGGGTCTGATCACATCCAAGTCCGAACTCGAAGAGGCTCGTTCTTCCCCCTTCCGTCTCCATTCTTGCTTCCTTCCCCATCTCTCTCGTACGCTCTCTGCCTGCCACCGCCCCCTGCTGATACCACCAACTAGTCACACAGGGAAAACTGGATGATAGAATATGATTCAGTGATACTGTTTATAATCCATATTCCAGCCGGTAGAAGAAGGAGGCGCCCACATCATTGTTCGAGGGAATATTAATGGAAACTAGTTAGTATGTCTTGGTGCACCAGGGGAGATAAAAGGCAAGTCAGCACTTCTGAATAATAGCCATATTTTCAGGGTGCTACATTTAGCAGAAGGAAGATCTTATCTTGTCTTAAATAACAACCAACGTCAGTCTTGGAACAGGTGTCCCCCTGTCTTCAGGGGTCTTGAACCAAGACGCTGTAAAATAATTAACACGTCTCTTTTGTTCTCCATCCGTCTCCTCTCTTCCTCCATGTCCTCTCTTGGCAGCGGGACAGAGGGGATGAGGGGATGAGGGGAGGATGACACCGGTTCCTGACAGGGAGCGAGCAAGCGAACTAGAGACGAAATCGAGCGCGACACTGTCCTGATATGAGGCGGCGCGTGTCCGAGTGTGTCTGTGTGTGTGTGTGTTACCTGGAAGCACACATGGGGGGGGGGGGGGGCAAAGCAGCCTGCGATTCTTGACCAATAAAAAGTGTTTAGGGGCGGGACTCGGCCGCGTAATCGCTCAACTAGAGACACAGCGAGCGAATATCTGAGGGGTGGACGACATCGCTGCTCAGTTCGCTGTCGCTCGCGGCAGGTCAGGATAGTCTGATTGAAACGAATACATTTTAATAATTTTCACAATCACGCTCGCTCGCGTCACTGCCTGTCAGGAAGGGGTGTGACGGGGTGATAAGGACGCATACGTCTCTCTTAGTTAATGCTTTGTCTTATCTGTCCGCCCTTCCTCCTAAACCGCTAAATGAACCCGGACCCCCCCCCCCCCCCCCCCCCTCTTCTTTATCGTTCTTTTTCTTTCTCTCCCTCCTCGCAAGCGTTTCTCTCAAAGGTGACACTTCTTTGGGCTCTGAAACATGTTTTTGGTCTGCCTCTCTGTCTCTCTTTTACATCTCCATATAAGGCAGTCTCTCTCTCTCCCCGATGCTCTTGTAGTAATCGTCCACTTATGGACTTTTCAATAGTATCTGGATGCAATGCTGAATGAATAGTTACTACTTTGACCTATGGAGGCTTCGCTCCCTGGCTCCTTGTCTTAGAGGCTGCTGGAAACATGTTGCACTGGACCCGTTTAAACCTCACTCACGTGTGAAACAGTGGTGGAAAGTAAGTGCAATTTCAAGTTTCTTGCACTTTACTTATTTAAATTTGAGGGAACTTTGTACTTTTACTCCACTACATTCATCTGAACCCACCAGTTACTAGTTACATTGAAGAAAAGGATGTTGCATAGAAAACATGGCAAAGCACATTGGCAGCAACTCCACAAAAAACAACAACAAAAGACAGAGAGAAAGAGACATGTTGTCATTCTCTAGTTGACTGACTGAGCTCTTGATACAAGGACTAACACTAGACAACATGCTGTCATTCTCTAGTTGACTGACTGAGCTCTAGATACAAGGACTAACACTAGACAACATGATGTCATTATCTAGTTGACTGAGCTCTAGATACAAGGTTTGTTTATTGTTGGTAATGTTTGTAAACACTGTTCAAAAATGTTAATTCACGTGTGTGTGTGTGTGTGTGTGTGTGTGTGTGTGTGTGTGTGTGTGTGTGTGTGTGTGTGTGTGTGTGTGTGTGTGTGTGTGTGTGTGTGTGTGTGTGTGTGTGTGTGTGTGTGTGTGTGTGTGTGTGTGTGTGCGCGCGCGCGCGTATGTGTGTGTGTGAAACCATGTCTCACATCCTTCACACCAGTGTGAAGCCATGTATGTTCAATCTGTGTAGTGACAATTCACTGTTCTCTGATAGTTCAGCAAACAGCGATGTTGTTGTTGTTAATGAGAATAACAGAGAGGTTCTTATTCTAGAAGTTGGCTGTACGTTTGACCACTACAGTCTAGAAGAAGCCTTTACAACCAAAATGTTGAACTATCTGCTAGCTAGAGCATACCATATCACAACTGGGCTACAACTGTAAACTTTTAGTTTTCATATTTGGAAGCCTGTTCATAAGTTGGGTGTTAGAGGCCTTCAGATGGCCGGTCTTCTGAAGGGAAGAGCCAAACAGTTATCAAGATATTGCTCAGTGTCAGCTATTATTGGCAGCCGCGCAATTTGGAGAAGACGCTGCTATCTGTACCCATGAGCTGTATGCTACTTGTCTGCTTCATCATCCTATGTGTGTGTGTGTGTGTGTGTAACTTTGGTTGCCATTGCCAATTTGGGCACGAATGTAACAGAATAACCCACACTGTCCAATTGCACTGATAATATTTGTGTCCTTTAGACATTGTATATTATGTGGACATAAATAAACATTCTAAATGTGTGTGCCCACTTCCCGTTCACTGCTCTGTTGGGCTGAGTCAGTCCTGCCACATGTATACAGTATGTGCCTCTACTGTCTCTCTACTGTTGGCCAACCAGTCACACACACCACACACCACACACACCACCACAGACATCACAGACATGCTGCTTGAAAATATCTACAATCTATTGTCTTTCCGCATATTCAACGTGTTTTTATTGCTATTTTATTCATTTTCCGTTTTGTAGTTATGATCACAAATAAGACAAACAAGGACACTTCGGTCATGACATGCTTTATCGGGGGGGGGGGGGGGGGTGTCTTGGATGGTGATGTGGTGGGGATTGATGTGTGGGGTGTTTGGGGGACTGGCTGTTCCCGGGGGATTCACATGCCTTCGAGCAACACTACTTATTGTACTTATTTTATGCTTATTCTTATGTCTGCATGTTCTACGTTGCACTACTTTTATCGTCTTTTATACCTATTCTCAGGTCTGCACTTTTTTCTGTCGACTGTATGCTGATTTTATGCCTATGTTCATTTTGTGCTATTTACTGTGGGGCACTTTGGGCTGCGGCCCATGTGTGAAAGGTGCTATTATAGATCGAGTTATTATTATTTATTATGATGAAAAATAATGCATTGAAATGTCTGTAAGTCTTGACGACATTGAAAATGAGGGTGACTCCGTCCTTTTCGAGAATAAATAAAGGTTTGAATTTTATTGAATTGAGTGACTGACTAATTTTTATTTAATTTCAAACCTGTATTTTTTTTATCCACTTTTTCTCCCATTTTCTATTTTTCTCCCACCCCAATTTCGTATCGTCCAATTCAACCCTCCCCTGTCTCGAACGCTGTTTCTCGCCTCCCACAAGCCGGCTGCAATGTGGATGAAGCCATACATAGCACGAGTCCCCTCCGATACTCGAGGTAGCAGCCGTCGCATCTTTTCACCTGCGCGGCGCGATCTTTCAGCGTCAGGGGTCTGCGCTTTGGAGGGCCGCCCCCATCGCTTCTTGATTCTACTGCGCAGGCGCACCAACCGACCTGTAGGAGTCGCTGTCCACAACGTCCGATCCCCACCCCTCAGTTTTCCCTCCCCCTAATACTGCCAATTGTATTAGTACGGACGACCAGCCAAACTGAAAACAATGTGGAGAGCTGGGCTCGAACCCAGCGTCTCCAGCATTGGTGGTGAGTACCTTGCCCACTGCACCACCTAGCCGCCCTATTTCAAACCTGTATTTAAACTCAAAAGGCAACTGAGGTTTCCCTCATTTACAGTCACGTCGAGTGTACATACAGAGATAAACAAAACAAAAAAGCAAAACAAGACGAGGCAAAGAGCAAGGATAACAAATCAATTAAAACATGTACAACTTCCCAAAATAAAAAAATAAATGACTGTAAAGACTACAATTCACGATTCCTTTAACTCTGTCCATTCTTTGACCTCTCAACTGACCCCTAAATTACCTTTGACCCCTCCCGGTCCAGGTGTCATTCAGCGTGGAGGCTCGTGCTCGCGGCTGCCCCAAGGAGAAGAAGAAGACCTTCGTCATCAAACCCGTGGGCTTCAAGGACTCGCTGTCCGTCACCGTCCTGTTCGAGTGCGACTGCCGGTGTCAGGCCCGGGCGCAACCGGACAGCCCTGTCTGTAATCAGGGCAACGGGACCTACGAGTGCGGCATCTGCCAGTGCCACCCGGGGCGCCTGGGCCCGCACTGCGAGTGTGCAGAGGGCGAGTACGGCCCCGCGGACCAGGACCGCTGCAGCGCCCCCTCTGGCCGCTCCGAGGGGCCGCAGGGGGCCATCTGCAGCGGCAGGGGAGACTGTGTCTGTGGACAGTGTGTCTGTCACACCAGTGACTTCGGCAAAGTCTGGGGGAAGCTGTGCGAGTGTGACGACTTCAACTGCCTGAGGTACAAGGGAGAGCTGTGCTCTGGTAAGAGACTGACACACCATACTGACACACTACACTATTGACACACCATGAACTACTGACACACCACACTACTGACACACCACACTACTGACACACCACACTACTGACACACCATGAACTACTGACACACTATGAACTACTGACACACCATGAACTACTGACACACCACACTACTGACACACAATGACCTACTGACACCACACTACTGACACACCATTAACTACTGACACACCACACTACTGACACACCATGAACTACTGACACACCATGAACTACTGACACACCACACTACTGACACACCATGAACTACTGACACACCACACTACTGACACACCATGAACTACTGACACACCATGAACTACTGACACACCACACTACTGACACACCACACTACTGACACACCACACTACTGACACACCACACTACTGACACACTATGAACTACTGACACACCACACTACTGACACACCACACTACTGACACACCATGAACTACTGACACCATGAACTACTGACACACCATGAACTACTGACACACCACACTACTGACACACCATGAACTACTGACACACCACACTACTGACACACCACACTACTGACACACCACACTACTGACACACTATGAACTACTGACACACCACACTGACACACCACGCTACTGACACACCATGAACTACTGACACACCATGAACTACTGACACACCATGAACTACTGACACACCATGAACTACTGACACACCATGAACTACTGACACACCACACTACTGACACACCATGAACTACTGACACACCACACTACTGACACACCACACTACTGACACACCACACTACTGACACACCATGAACTACTGACACACCACACTACTGACACACCACGCTACTGACACACCATGAACTACTGACACACCATGAACTACTGACACACCATGAACTACTGACACACCACACTACTGACACACCATGAACTACTGACACACCACACTACTGACACACCACACTACTGACACACCACACTACTGACACACCACACTACTGACACACCATGAACTACTGACACACCACACTACTGACACACCACACTACTGACACACCATGAACTACTGACACACCACACTACTGACACACCACACTACTGACACACCATGAACTACTGACACACCACACTACTGACACACCACACTACTGACACACCACACTACTGACACACCACACTACTGACACACCACACTACTGACACACTATGAACTACTGACACACCACACTGACACACCACGCTACTGACACACTATGAACTACTGACACACCACACTACTGACACACCACACTCACACACCACGCTACTGACACACCACACTGACACACCACGCTACTGACACACTATGAACTACTGACACACCACACTACTGACACACCACACTCACACACCACACTACTGACACACCACACTACTGACACACCACACTACTGACACACCACGCTACTGACACACTATGAACTACTGACACACTATGAACTACTGACACACCACACTACTGACACACCACACTACTGACACACCATGAACTACTGACACACCATGAACTACTGACACACCATGAACTACTGACACACCACACTACTGACACACCACACTACTGACACACCACACTACTGACACACCACACTACTGACACACCACACTACTGACACACCATGAACTACTGACACACCACACTACTGACACACCACACTACTGACACACCACACTACTGACACACCACACTACTGACACACTATGAACTACTGACACACCACACTGACACACCACGCTACTGACACACTATGAACTACTGACACACCACGCTACTGACACACCATGAACTACTGACACACCATGAACTACTGACACACCACACTACTGACACACCACACTACTGACACACCACACTACTGACACACCACACTACTGACACACCACACTACTGACACACCATGAACTACTGACACACCACACTACTGACACACCACACTACTGACACACCACACTACTGACACACCACACTACTGACACACTATGAACTACTGACACACCACACTGACACACCACGCTACTGACACACTATGAACTACTGACACACCACGCTACTGACACACTATGAACTACTGACACACCACACTACTGACACACCATGAACTACTGACACACCACACTACTGACACACTATGAACTACTGACACACCACACTGACACACCACGCTACTGACACACCACACTACTGACACACCACACTACTGACACACCACACTACTGACACACCACACTACTGACACACCATGAACTACTGACACACCAAGAGACTGACACACCAATAGACTGACACACCAAGAGACTGACACACCAATAGACTGACACACCAATAGACTGACACACCAAGATACTGACACATGTTGCTCTCATTTTGTCTTGTGTTGTAAATGCAGCACACCCTTCCTTCACAGCGGTGCGCTCCACCCCTTCTACAAGTTACCAAATATGTTTAAAAATAACTGGAGAAACACTTCACCCTTCCTCCCCCCTCAAGCCCAAACAGTAGTGTAATCTCGTGTTGAGAGGGAGGAGGAGCTACGGAGTGTTTCTCCAGTTATTTTGAAACATATTTGGTAACTTGTAGAAGATGACAGAAAGGCAGCCTTTGGTCACTTGTAGAAGATGACAGAAAGGCAGTATTTGGTAACTTATAGAAGATGACAGAAAGGCAGCCATTGGTAACTTGTAGAAGATGACAGAAAGGCAGCCTTTGGTAAATTGTAGAAGATGACAGAAAGGCAGCCTTTGGTCACTTGTAGAAGATGACAGAAAGGCAGCCTTTGGTAAATTGTAGAAGATGACAGAAAGGCAGCCTTTGGTCACTTGTAGAAGATGACAGAAAGGCAGTCTTTGGTAACTTATAGAAGATGACAGAAAGGCAGCCATTGGTAACTTGTAGAATATGACAGAAAGGCAGTCTTTGGTAACTTGGAGAAAATGACAGAAAGGCAACCTTTAGTCGAGAAGAAAGTTACAACTAACTCAGTCATATGATGTTGTCAAATCAATTAGTAATTTTGTTTAATAATCATGATTTAGATGTAAATTGTAGCAGAGTTGTTGCTGTAGACATACTGGTGTCTCTGAGCTACAAACATGTTGCCAGGCAGACCCCAGAGACTTACAGCACACCTCATCTGGGAAGAATTACCTCCAATAACAGTGTGTATGTGTGTGTGTGCGGGGGCGGGGGGCACTCAGTCATGCGTTGGACTTGTGTGTTTGTGTTTGAACTAAGGTGCAGACAGCGTCTCAAGGCCTCACCAGGCCAAGCTAAGAACACCAGGGATGTCAGTATGGTTCAGGCTGCCCACTGCTGAAGACACTCCCCTTTCACTACCACACTACAATTGTGGTAGAAAGGGTTAAGCCTATGTAGTGTGGTAGTGAAATCGTTAACCCGTTGTAGTGTGGTATTGAAAGGGTTAACCCGTTGTAGTGTGGTAGTGAAAGGGTTAACCATTTGTAGTGTGGTAGTGAAATGTTTAACCCTTTTTAGTGTGGTAGTGAAAGGGTTAAACCGTTGTAGTGTGGTAGTGAAATGGTTAACCCGTTGTAGTGTGGTAGTGAAAGGGTTAACCCGTTGTAGTGTGGTAGTGAAAGGGTTAACCCTTTGTAGTGTGGTAGTGAAATGTTTAACCCTTTGTAGTGTGGTAGTGAAAGGGTTAAGCCACTAATAGTCAGGTCTCAGTCAACCCCCCTCTCTCTTTATGTTCTCAATCTCACAGACATGTTGTGCTTTATTCCCAAAAGCCTATAGATTATCATGGAAATACCTTTCAGCTTTGTCATTGGCTAGCATGGTGTCGTAGGCTAAAAATACACTCAGTTTGGTATAAAAAAAGGGGGGGGGGGGGGGTCAGCAGGAGAGAGGTGGAAATGTTCACTGTGTGTGTGTGTGTGTGTGTGTGTGTGTGTGTGTGTGTGTGTGTGTGTGTGTGTGTGTGTGTGTGTGTGTGTGTGTGTGTGTGTGTGTGTGTGTGTGTGTGTGTGTGTGTGTGTGTGTGTCTGTGTCTGTGTGTGTGTGTGTGTGTGTGTGTGTGTGTGTGTGTGTGTGTGTGTGTGTGTGTGTGTGCGTGCGTGCGTGTGTGCGTGTGTGTGTATGTGTGAGAGTGCATACAAGTGCATATTTATATTACTACAGTAAGACCAGTTTGGGGAATTCTGGGGGGAAGTCGGGACATTTTGGCTGGTCCTGATTTTAAAACAGACAATTTTAGGGTTAGGGATTAGGTTTATGTTTATGTTTAAGGTTAGGTTATGTTAGGGTTAAGCTTTGCTAGGTAATGTTTGATACTTAATGTATGTTTGTTAATTAATTGATTTATGATACTGATTAATGTATGATACTGATTCATTTATGATACTGATAGTTTATGTTATACAATGCAAATATGCTTGCTGACTGCCTTCAATCTTAACAAGGGCTCATATGAGTTTAAACCATTCTTAATCTGTGTTAGTTGTGCTCATCTTTCTAAAACTGTTAGTTGTGCTCATCCGTCTTTATATGAGTTTAAGCCATTCTTAATCTGTTAGCTGTGCCCAACCTTTTTGATCTGTGTTAGTTGTGCTCATGTTTCATGTAAAGTGTTATTTGTGAAATATGAGTTCTGGAAATGTATTTGGTTACAGGCGAATATAGACGCTAAAAAAATCTGTGCTGCCATTTTGTTTGTATTCATATGAGGAGACGAGACCTTGAGCTTTTGAATGGCGTTGAAATTTCGAAAAACTACACTACCCAGCTCAAGCCAGTTCCTGTCAATCAAATGACTTGTGGATCAAAAAATATTATTTCTGTTATTTTTCGGGATTATCTACCACAAAACTGAACGTTATTGGCATAAATTAGAACGCAGTTAGTTTATCTACCTTTCTGCGAACGTTTAGCAAAAATCTGCATTGCAATCCGATGGCGGAGCAGTTTCCATAATAGAAAAGTAACTGTATTTACAGTAGATTTCATTCACGGTTCTTGCTGCACACCTGGTGATACTAAATCCAGATTGAACAAATCGTGCAAATCGTCCTCAAGAGGGCCCACATGTGTATATTTAAAATTTTACAGATTTACCGAAACTAAGAATTTATCTAATTGATCTAATCTAAAATGCTAATTATATCACTTTTATCGTAAAACGTGAGGAAATGACTAAATCCAGATGTAACACTGCCATTGGAAAGAGGAGATTTTTACCTATCCATAGATGTATGATTTGACCATAATAAAGTCAAGGTCAAATTCAAGGTCAAATATGAATTTATAATTCAAATGGATTATAATTTATTACTGTATCTACAAATCCTTATGTTTAATCATCTTCCCTTTATTAATTTGCTAAGATTTCTTGTACACTTGATCTCAATAAGGTGTTGAATGAGCTCAGTGAGCGAGCTCGGCGGTTGCATAATTGTAACATGGTGTTATTCACCGGCAAAGATGCAAAAACAATTCACAATTTATATTCTCCTTTGTTTAATTACAATTTACTCAAGCCTAGTAACAGACACAATATTTTTGACACTAAGAATACATACCCCCAGGTCCCTAGATACCAAGAACATGCAAATTGACCTTGTGGAAGTGAAGCAATCTTCCATTTACTTAGGCATGTACCTTTAGGCGGAATTTCTGAAAATAGGGCTACAGTTTAACAGGTTAGGTATGTATTTTAGGCAGATTTTCTGAAAATATGGCTAGGGCTTAATAAAATCACTTAAAACCAAGAAGGTATCCTAAATAGAATTATACAATTCACAGACTCCAAATTCAAATTGGCTATACTAAAACCCCTTAACATTGTCCTTAGCTCCCGGATCTTCCCCAATCTATGGAACCAAGGACTCATAACACCGCTCCACAAAAGTGGAGATAAATTTGACCCCAACAACTACCATGGGATCTGTGTCAACAACAGTAACCTTGGAAAAATCCTCTGTATGATCATCAACCACAGATGTATACATTTCCTAACAAACAATAATGCCCTGAGCAAATCACAGATTGGCTTCTTACCACATCACCGTACAACAGACCACATTCTCACCCTCAGCACCCTAATCGACAACCAAATAAATAAAAACAAAAGCAAACTATACTCTTGTTTTGTTGACCTCCAAAAAGCATTAGACTCAATTTGGCATGAGGATCTGCAGTACAAATTATTAGAAAGTGGCATTGGAGGGAAAACCTATGACAACCTATGGCAACCTATGAAAACCTATGACACTTCCTGCCCACTATACCAAGACATCAGAGACATACTTCCCACAAATTGCAAACACCCAAAGAGACTTTGAAAACATGGCAAATAACGCAAAACTCCCATACCTACTGGGTGAAATACAACAATGTGCAAACACAGAAGCAAGATTTGTGAGCTGCTGTGACAAGAAAAGGACATCCAATGGAATACAACCACCATAAAGACTGTCAATCACACATATATTTCTGTACTATACTGATCTCTGTTTGATTATTTTGCTTTGATTTGTTTGTTTTAACACTGGCTTTGGCAATGTAAACCCATGTCAATAAAGCCCATTTGAATTGAATTGAATTGAGAAAGAGAGAAGCTCAGGTCACATTGATGTTCCAGCATCATGAGAGAGAGAGAGAGAGAGAGAGAGAGAGAGAGAGAGAGAGAGAGAGAGAGAGAGAGAGAGAGAGAGAGAGAGAGAGAGAGAGAGAGAGAGAGAGAGAGAGAGTCAGGTCACAT